>NC_140167.1:141252848-141455852 GCF_963971535.1 Notolepis coatsorum
ATTGTCATTACAGTCTGAGAAAGAACATTCTTTTACTCACTTGTCACCAAGCATAGCTTCATAGGTTAGTTACCTTAGTTGTGAGTACACGGCCGTGTTACTCACACAACAACCAGATCATTACATCCCGTTTGCACGGAGAAGCTAACTGCCAGTGACAAAAACAGCTCACACATAACCCGCAACGTATCCTAAATGCATTGTAGCAACACACGTTTTGGGAAAAACACCGTCATTCACAATACATTTAGCAAAGTAAAACCAGAAGAGATGAGGTCTGGTCAACCCCGTTCCTACCCGGAACGCAGATCAGCGAAGTGCAGTCACAAGACACCGTAGAACACAGCCGTCCTGTGTTGTTCGATCCGGGCAGCGTCGCCGCTCCAACCAGTCGCTACAGTCCTCTTTGTTGACGCAATCCCCGTCCAGGCTCAGGGCAGGGTCGACGAACATCCCCTGTCAAGGATGACGTCGTGGTCAAGAGTGTAAAACATGTTAAAATCAAAGCACGTTCAACAGAATAGCATCAAGCTAACGGCTGCTCCAACCGTTCGGGTGCTATTGCTTCTGCTCGCGAGACGCCGATCTAACGACGCACGCGATCAGAAGCGAGCTCACGGCGGCGCGCGAGAAGCTAAGCTACCCCGCGCCAGGCCATGGCCATAGCAGCAAGCTAACGTTACCTAGCGACCACGACATGCTAGCCCCGCAGCTAACAGCTGACTGGCTAATAGGAGGCCCTAAGCAGGCCATGCAGCGATCCAGCAGGCTAACGCAGCAGTTAACAGCTGACCGGCTAACCGTAAGCTATGAACATGTAAACAATGACATAACACTCACCCAGACAGGCCGCCGTTCTGAACCTCTCCTCACTTTTTAAGAGAAAAGAGAAAACAAGATGTCAACACCGCTTCACAACGGTGACATTACCACATCCGACGGAATCAGCACAGTACCAACTGGCCTGTGTAGCTGACTTTGAACATGAATCTGCCGCTATCGCACATTACATGCACATATCCCCTCGTGAAGGAATACTCTCATTTGGATATGAAAGATGGGGCCTTAACACGGTGACAGAGAGAATCCACTCGTCCAGAACACACAGGGATCACCAGTGTCAATGGTCGCGGCCCACTAGTTAAACTATAATGGTCTCCAGACCAAGGCCTTCTGTCGCCTAGGTGGCTGAACAAAGGACCCTAGCCTGGGGCCGGTTTCCATAAACTTTGTCAAGTAGCCCCCATAGCACTAACAGACAAGTGGAGCCCGCCAGCAAACACTACTCACCCAACCTGGAACGCACCGCTTCTCACAACAGCGGCATGTCCGACAGTTCAGCTGTGGCCTGACAGGTTTCACCCCAACAAACACAGCAAGGAACTGCAGTTGAGAAGCATGCAGCGGCGTGCTCCCAATACGAAAACCGGTGGAGGGTTTTTAGAATGATCATCATCTTCCAGACACTCCAGTACGAAGACAATATCGCCGTATTTTCTCGAAAATAGTGAGAGAGAAAATAAAGATATGATGTCAACGTATCCTTGTTTCCCAAAGCTGCTCCTAAACCTTTCTTCCATCATGGTGTCAAGTGTGGGGATCTACCGAGGCACTTCTTCCTTGTGGTGAAAGCGAGAAGGAGGAGAGCAGGTGACCACACACCTGCTTATGAAGGTAAGCTGATGAGGGGTGTGGTCAGACTAATACTGGTATTAGAGGTACATTTGTGGTTTATTCAGTACGCGTGCACGTACGCGAGATAGTGCAGTAGTGATGCCAAGCAGAGCCCCTAATGAAACAGAACTGGTGATTCCCACCCCTAATACATACCAGGGCATACAGTGTGAGAGAAATCGGTGTTTTTCAATGTATGTGATGTATAGATTGGGGGGAGATGAATGAATGAATGAATGAATGAATGAATGAATGAATGAATGAATGAATGAATGAATAAATGAATGAAAACTTTATTTAACAGATTGCAGAATGGGTACAATACAGTACGGCTCAATACACACAATTGTTAAGGGGATGCAGACCTGAGAAAGACGTTTGTCTTGTTTACATCAGGGTCCCCCATTTTCAATTCATATAGACATTTATGACATACACAACATACATGACATTTATGGCATAGGGACATATAGGTATTTAGTACTGATACATTTGTGACATAAACGGTATTCAAATATACAGTACTGTTACCCCTAGATCCTGACAGAGTATATACATATGATGGGGAGGGGACTGTACATTAGGAGGGGGTGGGTGGGAGAGAAATATACATATGGTGAGGTGGAGACTGTACATTTGGAGGGGGTGGGTGGGTGGGAGAGAAATATACATGCGGTGGGGAGGAGACTGTCTATTAGGAGGTGGTGGGGGGTTTGGGCATTTACGTGGCCAGTTTCGAATTGCAGCCTCCCGTAGGTGCTCTTTAAGAGCGGTTTTGAATGTGGGTAGGGATTCACATTCCTTTACAGCTTTGGGTAGGGCGTTCCACATTGATGGCATCTAACAGGGCCAGGTCAGAGAGGTCGAAATGTGCATGGTTTAGCAGAGGGTGGTGGAAGAAGCGGTTCAGAGGCAGGAGGCAGGCAGTGTTAGCAGGGAGCAGGGTGTTTACATTCTATCAAGAACATCAACAAGCTGCTAAGCTAGGCAACAGGCACAGAGAGCAGAGCGGAGAGAGGTTTGACATTAATGAAACCGACGTGTTAATGTGTGTGAGAGGTTATTAGCAGTTGTCATGACAGCGCGTCGCATGACAACCAGAAGAGGGGCGGGGCCGTCGTTGCTATGACGAAGATCATATAAATCGAACAGTGGTTCCGGGTAAGGGCAGACTACAATCTGACTAGGACTGAAGAGAAGAAACCATCAGAGACTCCCTCCTCTCATCACAGAGAGGGGGGGGGGGGAGGATGCCACATCATCATTAGCTTCGGCTAACACGAGGAGGGTTTTGGCTAACGACCAGGCCTGGGCACTATTGGACTGAATAGCAGAAGGACGATAGCAATGACAATACAATTTGATAACATCTAATTATGAGGTTCTGTTTATTTAATAAACAACGCTCTTCCAAGAAAGGTATCATGCTGTCAAGGTGTCGAATTCTTACAAAGGTGGTGAATTATTATGGTTGCGGATTGCACTAACAGGGAATGGTAAGATTGTACAGCCAGTATGAGAAGACGTCGGGGGAATAAAATACACAATGCAGAGGTCAGTGGATGGAGAGGATAACATAAGCCAAACAGACAAAGACGTGATACTGGCTGATTGATCAGAATCCAACAGTTGTTGCCGTGACCCGGATTTGCAAAAGATAAGAACAATGGGGCGACAGTGAACAGCAGTCATCGGAGAGGGAGAATTGGGAGAATCATGATCGAGGCGAGGCCGGCCAGCCCTGGGAGAGAGCGTCGAGTCCGAGCGGTCATGAGGCGCAAACCAGCGCTGTAGGAGAAACATCGCTGTGGGAGAAAAATGTGAGTTCACTTTGCACCCATGGTTGTTTGATCTTTAAGCCAAATAAAAACGAACAGATAGTGCATCCGTAAACAGAAGTAGCGACAGAGAAGCCAGCTGTAATGTGTTTTGAAGACACAGAGGAAACAGTCACGGTGTAGGAGTGTGTTTTGGGACAGGCAGAGAGGCAAATATTTGTTTTGAAAACCGAGAGGGGTTTTATCTACAGAGAATGAAAAACAAACGGGCCGGGGTAGAAGGAGTGTAAATGCGAGATGAGGAGGGGACGGGACGGCTGAAATCAGACAGGAAAATTGTTATGGCGGGACTGGTATGACAAGACCGTCGCCTGGAGACGGCCCACCTTAAACTGGTCGCTGTGGTCTCAAGACGGCCGGAATTTGTCATGACGGGAGGAAAGCCGATCGGGGGTTTACCTTAAAGTGTGTATTATGTCCAATAAGCAAGAGTTTAGTCCGGGAGAAGCGTCCCCTGATATGGATAGGAAAGAGAGAAAAACAGCTGTGTTTTTAGGCCTTGGAAGGAAGGGCAGCGGCCGTTTGTTTGAGAGAGTAGCCATTTGCACCGAGACAAGATGGCCGTGAGCTCCACGAGGAGATAAGAACAGGAACAAGAACCAGAGAGTGACACGTCAGCTACAATACTCTAGACTGAGTTTGGCCGCCATCTAGGGGGGGCAGTGGGATAATGCAGGCAAATATTTGAAGATAGGTCTTTACTACCCTCTAGTGGAGGGGGGGGGGGTAGTGAAGGGGAGTTTATCAGGAAGATGACAGAGTGATTCCATAGGTCTCTACTACCACCTAGTGGCGGAGTGGGGGAGTGATTCAAGTTAGAATCTACTGGAGCAGGGAGAGAGGGGATTATTATAATAATAATAATATTGATATACAGGTTAATTAAATAGAGTTTAATTATACAAGGAGTAAATAAGAATTGCACAGAGAGATGAGGTGCAGTAACCCCCTGAGGTCTAGAGTTTCTAGCTCCACCTTCTCAGAATATTCTCTTTTTTTTGTTACATAATGTAAAATTACAGATTCATACCTTCAAAATAAGCCATCAATTGTCAAATTTGAGACGATAGTTTTCAATCAATGTCCTATCAAACATTCTGGTACAGTCATTACCAATTTGCAGCAGGAGCCTCTGAAGAGAATTCAGTGAATTCAGCTAATGATAAGGGAACTACACTCCTTCCCAGAATGCAATGTGATGTCAATGTCAATGACTAATTCACACCATGAAACAAAGGCCCAGCAGGGAACAATTACGGCTGAATGGGGGTATAGTGTGACTGATCAATACAGGCAGGCCTACAGCAACACACACTTTGATTTGATGCCATGCATACACACATAGATAGACAGAGGTTTAGATATTTAGATAGATATATAATAGTAATATAATAGAAAGAGAGAGAAAGAAAGAAAGAAAGAAAGAAAGAAAGAAAGAAAGAAAGAAAGAAAGAAAGAAAGAAAGAAAGAAAGAAAGAAAGAAAGAAAGAAAGAGAAAGAAAGAAAGAAAGAAAGAAAGAGAAAGAAAGAAAGAAAGAAAGAAAGAAAGAAAGAAAGAAAGAAAGAAAGAAAGAAAGAAAGAAAGAAAGAAAGAAAGAAAGAAAGAAAGAAAGAAAGAAGAGATAGAGGGAGAGAGGGGGAGAGAGAGGGATATAGAGGAAGAGAAAGAAAGAGGGAGATACAGAGGAGAGATGGAGGGAGAGAGAGGGAGATATAGATAGACATGAAACCTAGGTATGTAATTTCATCTTTCCTTTTGACAATATTGTCACCCACTGTACAAGACTGTACAAGAAATTCCTTCTTGAGCTGGAGCATATGTGTGTAGGGTTTTAGAAAATAGGTATTAGGGGTATATTATATACTAACATTTATATAATTGTAACTTCGCTGGATATACACTGTATACGGTTAAAATGTTATTATTGACTATTTTTGTTTTATCCTGTTTCTGTACTTGCATATATTTTAACCACCTTTACTGAAAGTTTAATTATACATTGTGTGTTGAGTACTGACTTTTAATAAGTTTTGTTTTGCAATAATAAAAAAAATTAAAAAAAAAAAAAAATTCCTTCTGTAATGTACTGATTTCTTTTGATTTCTCTGTTTGAGAGAGAGAGAGAGTGTGTGTGTGTGTGTGTGTGTGTGTGTGTGTGTGTGTGTGTGTGTGTGTGTGTGTGTGTGCAGGGGAGTAGCTGGGGGGGGGGGGTTAGGATGATTCCAAGGGCCCAGCAAATGCCCCAAATTTTTTTATAGATTGGGGGCCCCACATTTTTTAATAGATTGGGGGCCCACAAATTGATTCTTTCATGGGGCCCAGAATCTCCAGCTACGCCCCTGTGAGCGCACCTTTCTACTCTAGAGAGCTGTCATCACCGTGATGCGCGCTTGAATGAACTGCGAGATAACTCATAACTCATACACACACGCACTCTGTCTCTGCCATACAGTAGTTATGTTGTTTTAGCGCGACGTGGGTATATACACAGGCGAGGATGAAGACTATGTTAGACTACTTTTAATACATAAATTAACGTTCCGTCGGGTCCCGTGTATTCTCGAGAATGATAATAATAATAATGCAGGACCTCTTCAGATTATATTATCAACGACAGACAGTGAGAAACACAACCCCCCCCCCCTCTCGCGCTGAAGAATATGCATATTAGATCACTCAGTGATTAGCACCTATGCTCTGTTTGTGTGTGCACGCGTCCATGTATGTGCGTTTCGTGACGCGATGTAGTTCTTATCGCAAATGGAGATTATTACAATCATACCATCTAGCAAGAATTAAACGTATTTACAAGTAGTATTAGGTTTAGCAAGTTGGGGGACGTATACCTTACATGTCAAAGCACTAGAAATGGCCATTTTTCTATTTTTATCGATTTCTGAAAAGATGTCCTTTTTGAGCATTTAAGAGGGATTCTAATTCTTTTGTTGTCCACCGACGGGTTCAAAGCTCCAGCGTGACCCCTAAGGGTTAATTGAATGGGTTAATTATGGAATAAAGAGGGAGTTTGAATTCCAGTGGGGCCTTCTCACACCTAATAAATAGGCAGAGTTTTCTGACGACACAAGATCTGGTGCGCGCCGGGGGCCAACCTGGGACGAAGATAGGGCGACGAAAGTGGGGATCGGTTAGCTGCTGGTGTCACGACGGAAGACGACGAACAGGGACAGATATGGGTGTGGAGAAGGTCGTAGACTAATAGAAAACACAAGGGTCGAGTGTACAGAAAACGGCTGGTGTTGTTTTTCTGCTTTCAGGGTCTGGAGATGACCGACAGCGGTGGAGACGACCAGGAGACAGCAGCTGAGCAGCAGGAGCCAGGCACCGCAGCCTGGTACACAGATCATCGACGACGAGAGGGAGGAGACGGCGGCGGTAGGAGAGCACTGAGGCAGAGCTGAGGAGACGGTGGGCCAGCTGGGGAGATGGAGAGGACAGCCAGAGACAGTAGCAGACCAGAGGAGACATTTTTGCCTAGGGGACCGCGCCCTGGAACGGGGACCAGCTCAGGAAAGGAGCCGTCTCTGAAGGGGCCCTTGCCCTAGAAGACGGGACCGGCCCAAGATGGGGGGTGTACTGTAAGAGGGAAGGGAGCGCCCTGATTTGACGTTGGGTGTACCTGAGTAAGGGGGGCCGAAGGGGTTAGGTGTGTTGTCTGAAAAGTTGCAAATCTGTGTCTCTCTCTTTCTTCTCTCTCTCTCCCGCTTCCCCCCCTCTCTCTATCTCTCTCTCTCTCTCTCCTCCCTGTTTATCCTTTCTGGTTTAGGTGTGATGCGTGTAATGGATGACAGTCGACGGGTACAGATCCATTGATGTTATTAATTGAAAAACCAAGTAGTCTGTTGATTCTGAAGGTTGTTGTTGGTTGAGCTTATATGACTAGATATTACAATCCCTTAGATAATCAGCACTTTTTTGAATGGGGTAGTGGTAAAAGCTTCACTGGGGTCTTCAGGTGGGCACCCTCCTTCATTGGTGTTTCGTTGACAGGCCCACGACACCTCCAAAGGGCTCAACGGCAACACCTGGCGTCCCAGGTGTGCCCCCCTCTGCTTTTACCCCTCGATGGTCATTTTGCAGCTCCAAAGAAGGTTGCAAGTGACTTGATTCCAAGTTCTCTGATGTGCTTGAATTACTTTCAGCCAGGGTACTGATGCTCGGTGGACTGTGGGTTAAATCCTGCCGCTGAGCTTCACTCGCCTGACTTGACCTTTCTTTCAGAAGATAATGGTCAATGCGAGATCCCGGCCTCACTTTCTTCAAGCACTTCATCCGGCCTTGATGTATTCGTAGGCCTCTGATGGATGTTACCTTGGACCAGCCACAGCTACATACTCTGTGCTCCTGTCCTTCAGTTGATGTGCCGATTATCTGGTTCGTCGTCGTTCCAGGGTCAGTTACCGGGTGGTCAGCCGATGAGTCATCTTCCGCCCCCGCTCTCGCAGACTCTAGGGGTGTTTTTCTCTTTAGACTTTTCGTAGCAATGAGGGGTGGCTTTTGTGCACTTAATTAAGCGACGGAGCCTGCCATCATGGATAGCTAGTCCATGACAGCCCCGTTGGGGTCTTTCCTTCCTGTCAGCTGTCTTTCCAAGCTGTCACATGGTCTTTCCCTTGTTGTCAGCTGCACTTTCACAGCAGTCACTGGATTTCTCCAGTTTATCAGTTGAGCTTATAGGACTAGATATTACAATCCCTTAGATAATCAGCACTTTTTTGAATGGGGTAGTGGTAAAAGCTTCACTGGGGTCTTCAGGTGGGCACCCTCCTTCATTGGTGTTTCGTTGACAGGCCCACACCTCCGAAGGGCTCAACGGCAACACCTGGCGTCCCAGGTGTGCCCCCCTCTGCTTTTACCCCTCGATGGTCATTTTGCAGCTCCAAAGAAGGTTGCAAGTGACTTGGTTCCAAGTTCTCTGATGTGCTTGAATTACTTTCAGCCAGGGTACTGATGCTCGGTGGACTGTGGGTTAAATCCTGCCGCTGAGCTTCACTCGCCTGACTTGACCTTTCTCTCAGAAGATAATGGTCAATGCGAGATCCCGGCCTCATTAAGAATCAAAGGGGGGAATGTGTATACTTTTTTTTTATTATATTCGACTAAGAGGTTGGCCAGTCGACTACGGCTCCTTTCGACCGATTAGTCGACTAATCGACTAATAGGGGTCAGCCCTACTGACTTATTTAAAAATTCTACTGACCTGACATCATGCTAGAAGGGGTATAATATTTCATCTCTGGCACAATGAAATCTAATGAGAGGTATGTGGCTGGTAGACGTTTTCAACCAGCAGATCTATTCTGGGCTTTGTTTTTGAAAGTGCTATTCTGAGGTCATGCTGAGCATTTAGACTGTTTCTGTATTTGTTTTTCAGGTATGCTAGAGTAAAAAACCCAGATTCACATAAGTATGTGGTGCCAAACTGAATCAACACATCTACAGCTTAAAATTTTTTTAAATGTTATATATATATTTTTTAATTGGCGACCCAATAAAAACGGGTCCGCGACCCAGAGTTTGGGGAACGCTGGTCTAGAGTGACTTTCCCGGTTTTAAGGAACTTCACGCCAGAACGCTCAACCTAAGAGATTTGACTGTCATGACTGGAATCGAATGTAAAAACTGTTATTTTGTGGTACTTTTGCCATTCATTTTGTGCAGGTTCCCCACCATTTGAGAGCTGAACCAGCAATAATTGGCCGTTATTACCAACAGTAGAACTGTCTCCTCCTTTCCTGTGGCGTTTGAAGTCCCCAGAACACAACGCAGATAGAACGGGTGTTAGCCAGCCTAACACATAGAGGACAACCGTTACAGTGTGCCGTGACCCGGATGCAAGAAGAAAAAAAAGAACGACGACAGATCGTTCGCCAGGGAGGCTGCATCGTCATCAATTGCTCTCATCATTAAAAAGGTCCACAGGTGTTCCCATGGACTGCATTCAGGTATGTCAGTAGACAGTGAATAACTCTGGAGTTCGGTGGACAGTTCACTGTTTTGTCTCTTGTGGACAAGGACAATTAAATTGTGGACAAGGACAATTAAATTGTGAAAAAAAAGTCATGTAAATGATGTTACCAGTGAATGTGAAGAAGACATTGATTGTATATAATGTGTTATTGATCTGATTGGTCAATCTATTACTATATGTAATTATTTCATTCCTATTTAGTTTTTTGCTACTACAGTATTAGGATTACATGTTATTTTTACATTTTTTCTATTAAGCCTGTGTGTGAGAAGTAGGACCATGGCAGAGGGTGGGACATACTTAGGTGGGGGTGGGGGTGAGAATACAGATGTGGTTGTGGATGTAGAGTTTGGTGTGGGAGGGGGATTTTACAATCGGCTCTCAGAGACAGAAGCACCAGGACCTAGAGATTCAGTCACATTTGACACTCCACAGCTTACCTCCACAAGGTATGTAAACCGTGCCAGGCCAAGTCTACGACCAGTTAGTGAGCGGCTAACAGGTGAACAGCCAGAGTTAAGTGCACTCATCACACAGCTGGCAGAGAAGATCAGTGAGTTCACCTCTTGGTATAGTGGTCTGCGATGTCGCCCGCTGCGCAGGAGACCGGGGTTCAACTCCCACTCAGGGCATGTCAAATGAGACCGGTTTCAGTGGTGCCGTGACCCGGATGATCAGCTGTCAGTCCCAGACAGTGAGTAGCTCACAATTTGGGATGGCTTGTGAGACAGCTGAGATCAGAGCCCTTTGTCAGGCTAAATGCGACTGGATTGGTGCTGCAGAGTCCAGAGCGCTAGGTTTAGTCCAGAACGTCCAGCATCTGTCCGAGGGCCAGGATGCTTTGCCGATGTTCTCAGCTGAGGAGCTTAGATTAAGCCAGGAACGAGACCCCTGCATCTCTAGGGTCTTACCCTTTGTCGCTGTTCGGAAGCGACCATCTAGACGGGAGAGGCATCGCCAGTGGTGCAGTCGTAATATGGGCCAAGGCCAAACGCCACGTGCACGCCACGTGCACGGAGCTGGGGACGAGACAGGCGGTCTTTTGTCACATAACACACGGCCAACACTCCACACACACACACACACACACACACACACACACACACACACACACACACACACACACACACACACACACACACACAAGGTGATAAGTGCCGGCCGGGGTATACGGCACAATGAGTCATTTTTGTGTCGTCGCGCCGTATACCCCGGCTGGCACTTATCACCTAGACTTTGCATAATAATAGGATGCGCGCACTTCTGCCTCAGTGACGTAGCCTAAACTGCGTTTAACCGCGTTTGACCACCACTGCATGCCTGGGCATGGCGCTGACCAGAAGATTCTCAGGCTGTTGAAACAGTGGGACAAGCTGGAGGTCCGTGATGGTGTCTTGTACCGAGTGACGAGGGACCAAGTGTCCAAGCAGAGGAGAACTCAGTATGTGCTGCAAGGGACTAAACACGTTTCGCAATTATGCCACATCAATGTGGAACGCCCTACCCAAAGCTGTAAAGGAATGTGAATCACTACCCACTTTCAAAAACACTCTCAAAAAACACCTAAGGGAGACTGCAACTCGAAACTGGCCCCTGTAAATGTCCGAACACAACCCCCCAATGTACAGTAAATTACCAAGTATGGTCTTGTCAATAATCCAATGTACAGTTTTGTTTGTACAGTTGTACAGTGTCCCCCACCCACCCCTCCTACCCAACCCCCCCCACTCCTACCCCCCCCCCCCCCCACCCAACCACCTCCAATGTACAGTCCCCCCCTACCCCCTCCTACCCAATCCAATGTACAGTTTCTACGTCAAATGTATATACTCTTTTTTTTCTGGACTCTTTTTGTATCACAAACAGTACTGTAATTGCAAATCTGGTATGTCATAAATGTATAGATGTAGCAGTACTGTCTATCTGTATGTCATGTATGTCATATATGTTACGATGAATTGAAAATGGGGGACCCTGATGTAAACAAGACGAAAGTCTTTCTCTGGTCTGCATCCCCTTAACAATTGTATGTATTGAGCTGTACTGTACTGTACCCATTCTGCAATCTGTTAATAAAGTTTTCAATCAATCAATCAATCAATCTGCCTCTGAGTCTGAAGGACAAAGCATTATCTGGCATCCATGATCTGGCAGGTCATCAGGGCCAGGATCGCACTCTTTCTCTTGCCAGTCAACGCTTTTATTGGCCTGATATGGAGAGGGATGTCAGGGCATATGTCAGATGTTGTCAAAGATGTGTGTATGGAAAGTCCCCGGAACCTGCTGCTCATGCGCCCCTTGAAAGTATCAAGAGCTCCGCGCCGATGCAATTAGTGTGCATGGATTTCTGGTCCGCCGAGGACAGCAACCAGCGGTCAGTGGACGTTTTAGTGGTGACTGACCATTTCACCAAGCTGGCGCACACGTTCCCATGCGCTAATCAGACAGCGAAGCAAGTTGCCAGAAAGCTCTGGGACAACGTGTTTTGTGTCTACGCGTTCCCCGAGAGGATACACGCTGATCAGGGCGGCAACTTTGAGAGCAACTTGATTGCTGAGCTCCTCAGGTTGGCGGGAGTGGCCAAATCCCACACAACAGCCTATCATCCCATGGGTAATGGTGGGACAGAGCGCTTTAACCGCACTCTAGGTAACATGCTCCACTCCCTTCCGCTTCAGAAGAAGCACCAGTGGGGGTGCAACAGGTCCAGACACTCACGTTCGCTTACAATGCCACTGTTCATGAGACCACGGGTTGCGCGCCTTTCTTTTTAATGTTTGGCCGCGTCCCAAGACTACCAGTGGATGTTATGTTCAGGCAGGTCTTGAATGACCCTGGAGTTGTTGACTACGACTCTTATGCTAGCTCTCTGCTTTCTTGTCTGAAGAGTGCCATGGAGATCGCTCAGAAGCACTCCACCGTTGAGCAACAGCACCAGACCCGACAGTACAACAAGCGTGTCAAGGGTACTTACCTGTCTGTGGGGGATTGTGTTCTGGTAGCAGAGGGAGAGTGGGGGAAAGGGAAGTTGGCTGACAAATGGGAGGATGGTGTGTATACGGTTGTTGGTGTCAACCCCAGTATCCATGTCTACAAGATTCAGGATATAGGGGGGCGCACAAGGGTAGTGCACAGGAACCGATTGCTGGAGGTCAACTTTCTTGCCTTTTCCTTAGCTAGAGCAGGGTGAGAATGCCAGTGCAATTGGTCAGGCATTTGACTATGGAGAGTCCGATGAGGAGGACTGTGATAGTGGTGATGGTATGGATCCTGTATCTAGAGTTTGGTCTGAGGGCGGTGTTGCACATGACCAGACAGACTCTGTGGAGGTAGAGGGGCCTGTGGTCTCATCATTTACAGACTCTGTGTTGGCTGTAACAGATGGGTTAGTTCAGTTTAGTCCAGTAGCCAGTCCTGCAGGGGCCACTGCTCAATGTACACCCGACACACAGGCACAGCACACAGAGGCATCATGCTCGCCCGATGGACTAGGTGTCACAGCTCACACTGATTCAGACGCAGAGGCTTCACACTCACCTGATATGGATGTCACAGCTCACACTGATTCAGACGCAGAGGCTTCACACTCAACTGTTATGGATGTTGCAGTTCGCACTGATTTACACCCTCACACAGGGAGTGATGGTCAGGTTAGGACACGTACAGGGAGAGTAGTGAGATCAGTGAACAGGTTAATAGAATCTATGGTTCAGATGCCATTTCTGAGGGGGGTGAGGGGTTGAGTTGTGGTGGAGGTTAGGGTTCAACGAGCCAGTTTTTTTTCTCTCTCTTTTGCTGAGTTGAGTGGGTGTCTATCAGACAGCTTTGAGGGCCATGAGTTGTGTGGCGTATCAGGCGTCATATTAATCTAAGGGAATTTTGAGATTTGATAATTTTTTTAATTCTCTGAACCTCTTATGGTGGGTGACTTTTAAGTCGACTGGAGGACTAGGTCCTTCTTTTCTCTTGTGCCAGGTCTAGGTCAGTGGTGGACTATCTTTTTGTTTCTCTCTTGCCCTGCTAACAGGATGTTGGCGAATTTCAGGAGGGGTGAATGTAACAAGTGTCAAATGTACATTGTTTATTATTTCGTAGGATTGAATATGTTTACAAATGTTAGGAATACTGTTTGCACTTGTGTTTATGATTTATTTATACCAAAGACACTTTGATATGTCACTTTAAGAAAGTTCACGGTCAAGAGCTTTGCTTCCGGTTCACTGGACCAGCTCATTGTCTAGAGTGACTTTCTCGGTTCTAAGGCACTTCGCGCCAGAACGCTCAACCTAAGAGATTTGACTGTCAGGACTGGAGTTTAATGTAAAACTGTTCTTTTGTGGTACTTTTGCCATTCATTTTGTGCAGGTTCCCCACCATTTGAGAGCTGAACCAGCAATAAATAGCCGTTATTGCCAACAGTAGAACCGTCTCCTCCTTTCCTGTGGGATTTGAAGTCCCCAGAACACAACGCAGATAGAACGGGTGTTAGCCAGCCTAACACAGAGGATAACCGTTACATATACATTGTTGGTCACGTACACACTGAGTCATAAACATGACATGAATCCCTTTGTCCAAATATGTTGCCCTGTTTGGCTAGAACAGCAAGTAGTCTTGTTGCCATCACCATCTAGTGTTAACACGTTGAGTGCCACGGGTCCGGTGCCCCGGAACCCTGTTGCGTGCCACCACCCACTTCAATGATAGAGCTCTCATATTTGCGAACGCATAAACTATATCTTAAATTATGTGTCTAATATGGCCGTCGCTTATCAATGACTTGTTTGCAGTCAACATTGTCAAAATGGGGCTTCCGGTTTGTCTTAATAATAATAATTAAGATGAATGTTTTACCCAGAATTAACTGTATCAGCTCCATGCTACCGTTATCTCCTCCTGTTGGTTACTGGCAAAAACTGCACTCTGCTGCATATAAATCCGTCTGGAACAACAAACGCCCACGCTTAAAGAGATCCACTGCACAGAGGAGTAAACTCGACGGGGTTTAGCATTTCCAGACTTCAAATATTATTTTCAAGCTTACTCTTTGAGACCTCTCATCACTTGGTTTGACGCTCAAGCAGCTGTGTCCTGGCGACCATTGGAGGAGAAGATAGTAACCCCTTATAGACTTCAGGATATTGTGTATACCAGCATTTCAATTAAGCAATGTAAATTACGATTTGGCCCTCTTATCACATGTGATCCAGATTTGGCGTGACACCCAGAAAGCGTGCACTAACCGCCATAAATGGCACACGCATTCCCCCCTATTTAATAACAATTTACTCCTTATTGGACAACAACCCATTAGGTACCCTAGATGGAAAAGAAAGGCATCCATACATTGGGGGATATCTTTGATAACTCTGGTCTCCGATCTTTCCAGGATCTATCCAACGGATATGATCTCCCCGGAACCTCCTTTTTCTTTTATTTACAAATGAGAGCAGCTCTGAAGGCTCATGGCGTTCCATGGGACGTTCCACTAGAGCGTCACCGGTTTCACAAATTCTTTTATGACAGGGAGACATCGAGAGGCTTCGTCTCTGACTTTTATCGCCACTTACTTATGTCCTCATAAGGACCTACCCCTAGATACGATTTGGAGAAAGGATATCCCTGAGTTGGATATAGATTTTGATTGGGATGCAGTCTGGGAAAATATTCTGCTATCATCACGCAACCCAGATCACCAACAGATTCATCTAAATTTTGTTCATAGGACTTATTTGACCCCCAGGCGATTGAACCTAATGGGTCTCAGACCTGACTCTCGATGTACCTTATGTCCAAACGGGTGGGTGGGGGGGAGAACTAGCGAGTGTTCATGTCTGTTATTTTTCCTTTTGTTTTTTGTATTTGATTGTGTTTTTGCTTATATATTTAATTATATATGTTTCGGGTCCCTCTGGCTGTGGATCGTGATGAGAGGCGTGATGCTTTGGCTCGCGGGGGCGCCGGACTGTGGGCCCTCCGGGTTGAGATCCGTGGCTGCCGGATCTGGAGATGGAGGGAGCTCAGGAGGTCCACTATACAGTAAGGGGTTAAGTCCTACTCCTTACATAGAATTTAAGTGGCGACTTATTTAATTTATACTCCGTTTTATTATTTTGTTAGTCCAATTTATTATCATTTTGTGTTATTATTATTACTACTGTTATTGTCACGTGAAGTCCTGTCTATTATTGTTGTTTATAATTAGTATTACTGTATTGTGTTGTGTCTTGTCTTGGAAAAAAAAATGAATAAAGATTTGTTTTTTTGAATCAGTTCATTTCCGTTTTATACCATTTTGAAAAACGCTAGTTTCTTGAAACTTCCAGAAGATTTCAAAAGATTCTGTGGTTTACTAGATTATCGATAGTATATGTGTACTTATGCACGCTATAGAAGCGGGCTGAAAAACTATTATCTTATTTCCTGATCGCACACACACACACACACACACACACACACACATACACACATATGGCACACGCTGATATATAGGTGAAAATAGCTCTGATTATCCCAAGACTGGTAAAATAGATTCCTTACCTCAGATCAGATGTTCTCCAAAAAGATTATTCCAATTCCTGATCGCCATTCCAAATATCGATCGCGTTTATTGATCCAGCGCTGGGTACTGGAAACACACATTATCCACTGTTCTGGTGGTCGGCGATGACTTCGATCGTCTCCGGTTACTTGTCTGACAAGTAAAATGTGGAAGCAGGACTTTTTTTTCTCCATGCGTTTCATTCAATCCAATCCAAAGGGGTGCAGTACCATCCGGAGAGACGATAGGGGGCGGTATTTTCCCTGTTAGAGTTCAGACATATCCCCACTGGTAACGTGAGGCTAGATTGATGAAAAATGAATGGAAATCGATAATAAAAAAAATAACGATTAAAAACGAGATCTCTCGTCGGCTGGCACTGAACGTTTGGCATGAACTAACGAGAAATCTCGTCGTTGGCACTCAAAGTGTTAAGGGGTTTCTCCTCATTGATAATTCATTCAAATTGCTGCCTACGACTCCCGAAGGCAGTCACCCCACTTTCAAGAATCTCTCCAGAACAAAGATTATCCTATAACCCTAGTTATATGATTACTGGCAACGCATCTTGCTCTGCCTATTGGACTATGCACGTGCTTATTGCGCACGTTGAAATAACTTTTCATGCACCTTACATCTACCTAGCCATGCCCACTTCCGTAGTATATAACCCTGTGAAGAGGCCATGCTCACTCTTCCGAGCCCAAATTTCACGCGAAAAGCGGACTGGGGTCCTCAGGCCCGAAAAAGCAAGGCGCTTTGCCAGTAATCATATAACTAGGGTTATAGAATAACCTTCGTTATATTTCATACTGGCTTCAGGTCTTGCTCCGCCTATTGGACTAATGGGTGAAGAGCAAGCACGTATCCCCAATAAATGTACCCCCTGAGGTCCATTCAAGACCATCAAAAGCGGGGAGGGTCCTAGCCCCACACTCATCCTAACGAGGAGCATAAGGATAGAACACCGACACCATGGGTAACAGGGCGCAGCTCCATAAAATGCATGAAATGTGAGTAAACCGTGCGTAAAACCACAGTCTATGTTGTGGAATATTCTAAATGAGCCAAACAGTGAAACTGTAGAAATTCACTTTCAATTCAACGAGTCAATTTGTATTTATATGAAAATATAGAGTTTATTTCTGTGGTCACAGAGCTCAGACACATGAACGTCTGACCAGAAAGTGAGACAGAGCTCTGAAGAAAGGTAAACAAAAATGCCCCTGTGAGAAAATTTAAACAAAAGATGGGTTTAGGGCAGACCCGGCGGCATGGGTGGGCATTGGGGGTCCGGGCCTGCCACTGAGTCAGCTGTGCTCGACCTGGCTCTGTTCCTAGGATGACGGAATGACCTGCCCGACTCTGCCTGATTGGCTGATGTAACCCAGGTTTCAGATTCATAACTATTTAAGTTATAAGAACATAAATAGTTAATGCCATTGAATAAGAACATAAATAGTTAAGGCTATTATGTAGGAACATAAGTAGTTAATATTATTGCGTACCAAGTCCCCTTGAATTACAGCATTGCCCTTTAATTTGCGTCATGACGTGAGTGAGATGGATGTCGCGACAGCCACGTTTTGCTTCACGGCGCACGCCTTGCCTTACAGCGTCTCAACGTTACAGAGTCTCGCGCTGCGCAGATGCAGACACTCATTCCACGGAGAAGCCGCAGCTGATAACGTTGCTGGATAACAAGATGAAATAGGAAATAGCATGATAAAAACAGTTATCAAACAGTTATAAAAGATTCCCCCAGTTGCAAAACCGAAGAAGCGTTGCAGTAAAGTAGCTGTAGCCTGCGGTTTTGGTGAGTTAAATCAATATTGTGTGCTATTCAATTGTGGAGTGTACAAAAATGGTTAGCTTCATGCTACAAACTAATAACGTTAAAGCTAATTAACGTAGCTTCATTCTGAGTCATACACGAACTGCCCCAAGCTCAATTTGGTTAAATGAAAAATAGGAAGGAACCATTTCAGAAGTACTTATAATTGTATTGATATGCTGTACGTTAAGAACAAGGTCTATATACATTTTGAATGTTTTTGAGAGTTTTATATGAGTGGGGAATGTTCCACATGCTAGCGCACTTTAGCCTAAATTAGCATGTGGCATATGATCCCACGTGCTGGGATGAGACAGCCTACTTTAGCTTAGCATAGCTAAAAGTAGCCTGATTGATTATTCATTCTGAAAGCAATGAAAAGATGATGAAGCGATAAAAGATGGTAAATAGCTTTTATTTTCTGAATGCCTGCTCACAAGCAGGCCAGGTTTTTCTAGCACCCCGTTCCACCCTGGGAGCAGTTCCAGGAGTCCAGACCACCCATCACCACGTGTGCCCACGAGGGGACAAGGCGGTGTGCCGGACGATGCAAGATGGCGAGCCAACCCACTGAACCCCTGATATAGCTCAAGGCTAATGCCAGCCTGATTCGAATACCCCTGTTGCCCAACTCCTGTTACCTCAACAGTCCGGTAGGATTGAACTGACTGAACCTGAATCATAAGAACTTCCACGGATTGAACTGACCTGAACACAAGGACATTCCAAGGGCTTCAACCCCGTTCACCTTTTGTTACTTTGATATTGTATTTTGTATTTGATTTAATTTGATATATGGGTATTGATATTCTCCTATAGGAAGGGAGACTTAAAGGGTAATTACACCCAGTAAGATACTTGAACCACTGATAAGCTACTTGTATGGGGGTAGATTTCTATCAAAAATAAACAAACGCAAAAGTAGAATCCACAATCGTAAAGTAGAATCCACAATCGTAAAAACTATCCACACACACACACCTCAGAATCCACAATCATAAAAACGAAATCCACAATCATAAAAACAATCCACACAAATACACCTCTCAATTTGTGTTTCATAAATCATAAAAACACGCTTGATTTGTTTATATTTACGTACGGAATTCTAAAAACAGCTTGATCTGCTTAGATTTACGTACGGAATTATAAGGACACACTTGATCAACTTGGAGTTACGTACGGAATTTTGAGACAAATATTTTGCTGTTTTCCCCGTGGGGATTCGTGTGTGACGCTTCTTCTTCTTAGAGGTCCATCAAAAATAAACAAACGCAGAAGTAGAATCCACAATCGTAAAAACGATCCACACAAACACACCTCTCAATTTGTGTTTCATAAATCATAAAAACACGCTTGATTTGTTTATATTTACGTACGGAGTTCTAAAAGTTACGGACAGAATTTTGAGACAAATATTCCACTGTTTTCCCCGGCGGGGATTCGTGTGTGCGTCTCTACAATTCGTAGCCGCATTTCTGCAGACCCCTCTCTGATTGGTTGAGGCCATTTCTGCAGACCCCTCTCTGATTGGTTGAGCGAAGGCCCTCTCTGATTGGCCCCTCTCCGAATCCCGGATCCGAGTTTTCTGATGAATAGCCCCAAAACATGGAGGTCGCGAACGCAATTTATACGCATGGAAGTATTGATTACGCCATAACGAATCATTAAAAAAATATACCGTTAACTGGAATATGTTGTGTGTGCCTTTACACATATGTTGGATAGGATTATGTAATTGGTTTGTATAGCTTCGCGTATAACGTTATTTCGCGTGACTTCGCGGTTTATTCATAACGTTATGCACATTTCACAACACAGCCAGCGTTCAACTTGTTTACACTCCCCACTTACTGTACAATGTAACATTTAGATTAACCCAGTTAATGCTTTAGACAGTTACAATGTAACATTTAGATTAACCCAGTTAATGCTTTAGACAGTTACAATGTAACATTTAGATTAACACAGTTAATGCCTAACTGTACTGTCTATCTGTATGTTATATGTTACGATGAATTGAAAATGGGGGACCCTGATGTAAACAAGACGAAAGTCTTTCTCTGGTCTGCATCCCCTTAACAATTGTATGTATTGAGCTGTACTACTGTACCCATTCTGCAATCTGTTAATAAAGTTTTCAATCAATTCAATCAATCAATCAATAACTAGACAGTTACAATATAACATTTAGATTAATTAACCCAGTTAATGCCTTAAGAGAGAGAGGCTGGTGGTCAAGTCAAGTCAAGAGTTTTATTTGTCACAAGTTGTTTATTTGCATACAAGTTTACAATGATTATGCAACGATGTGCATAATACAATAGTAATAACATATAATAGAATCCAATAGAACGACATTGTGCAATAAAACAAGTAAACAGAGTAGGGCATATCGGTATATGTACATAAGTTATTTAGGTCCTGTCAATAGAACGACATTGTGCAATAAAACAAGTAAACAGAGTAGGGCATGCATATCGCAATAAAACAAGTAAACAGAGTAGGGCATATCGGTATATGTACATAAGTTATTTAGGTCCCGTCAATAGAACGACATTGTGCAATAAAACAAGTAAACAGAGTAGGGCATGCATATCGGTATATGTACATAAGTTATTTAGGTCCTGTCAATAGAACGACATTGTGCAATAAAACAAGTAAACAGAGTAGGGCATGCATATCGGTAATAAAACAAGTAAACAAAGTAGGGCATGCATATCGGTATATGTACATAAGTTATTTACAGAGCATGGTAGGACATGCTAGGTCCTGTGGTAGTGCAATACACTGTTAGCTCCGGATGAGGCACTAGGTCTTTATGTACATGCTATATTGGTGGTCAATGTCACTTCGGATTGCTAAGACACATCTCTACTGCTTGTGACAGGCTGTGGTGCGTTCCAGACTTTACTCCTGTTGGGAAACTATAGCGATGGTCTGTGCTCACCACACTTTTCTTTGGCCTCCCCGCAGCGAGCCGGCGTCGACCCCCGAGCTTCATTTTACGACGGGCAACAGAGGTGGGTTGAGCCGCTATGCTTGGCCCAGCACGGTTAGCGACTCGCCTGAGCGCGTGTGCACGTTTTGATGCATGGCTGATACCAGAGCGGCCGAAGGTGTATAGAGCTGACAGCAGCTTGGAGGGATTCCCCTTCAGCTGATTGAAGATCTTTATCATGGCTGACGCTCCCCCTTGAAGTTCCTCATTGGTCAGCATTTCGTGGAACTCCTCTTTGAACTCCTCCAATTGGGACCGATACCTCTCTCTGGCTAAAACAGCTGAAAAAAGATGGAGCAATAGATGATATTGTATTTGAACTGTAGTGTAAACATTTATATAAATTCAAAAAATGTTTTATTGCACAATGTCGTTCTATTGGATTCTATTATATGTTATTACTATTGTATTATGCACATCGTTGCATAATCATTGTAAACTTGTATGCAAATAAACAACTTGTGACAAATAAAACTCTTGACTTGACTTGACCACCAGCCTCTCTCTCTTAACCTGTTCCACTCGACGGGGTCGGTACCGACCCCTTTTGACATTATTATCATATAGGCATATTTTTATGAATGATGAAAATAATTTGTGATTTTAAAATCAACCGTTTTCAAGTATTAACATCACTACTATGTCACAAATGCATGTAGAATGTAAAACGTTAGGTTGGCAATAGTTTAGCAATAGGTTAAACGTGTACTTATATCATTTTAAGTTTTCTATTTGCGATCGTCTATTCTGACCCGGAACCGGAAATGGAAATGTTGAACCATGGGCATTGTAGTTGTTTTGCGGCCATTTTGTAGAGGAGATCGCTAGCTATCGGCCAGCGTTGACATTTCTCCGATCTACACTTCCTGTCACATACTATGGTGGTTCAAAGTTCAGCGTTCTGAATGAATCATATCAATAATTGTTATGATTCGCGATAATAAGCTACAAAAGGTAAAGTTTTTGACAAATATTGAAACGCAGTCAGTTTCTCCACACTATTGTTACCATGTAGGAAGAATTAGATCTGAAATTAGTTTCAAAATGGTTACACTGTGGGGGAAATAAAATAGTACAGTCGATTACAGTAAATATCAGTATCTGTTATTATGCACGCCTGGTGATACTATATCCAAATTGAACTCGGCCATTTGAAAGATACTATATGTATATATATATAAATGTACAAATTGGCTATAATAAGGTAATGTATAAGCATATATTCTATATTCTATAATAATATTTCAAATTGCATTGGTCCGGATGGGAGAATTCAGTACTGTATATACAGAACCTTCAGTTTGATCATCTTCCCTTTATCAATTTCCTTAGATCTTTTGTACACATGATCTCAAGAGGGTACTGAATGAGCTCAGTGGCAGTTTTTTAAGTTTGGTCATTATTATCATGGTTTTATTCACTGTCAAAGATGAAAAGAAAAATCATAATTCATATTTTCCTTTGTTTCATCACAATTTAAGCAAGCCTAGTAATAGACACAATATTTCTGACACTGAGAATACATTCATTGAGGTCCATAGATGTTCCTAGATACCAAGAATATGCAAATAGCCCTTGTAGAAGTGGAGCAATATTCCATTTACCTAGGTATCATTTACATTTACATTACATTTAGTCATTTAGCTGACGCTTTTATCCAAAGCGACTTACAAGTTCTGTACGACAAGCCATCAGGAAGGGCACAACTCTATCAGCTGAGTAACAATGTTCATCAAAGTGTTGAGTGCTACAGTGTAGGTTAGTTTATTAGGACAAGTGCATGACAGTATGGTTAGTTAGGGTTTTTTTTTTTTTTTTTTTTTAATTCAGATAATGGTTGAAGAAGTGCGTCTTTAGTCGACGGCGAAAGATTGGACGTGTTTCGGCTGTCCTAACTGGGGTGGGTAGTTCATTCCACCATTGTGGGGCAAGGACTGAGAATAGGCGACTTCTCTTTGATGACCCTCCCGGAGCTTGGATAGGAGTAGGTCTGAGGCGGCCAGAAGATGCAGAGCGTAGGGGTCTTGAGGGTGTGTAGTTAGAGACCATTGACCGGAGGTAGGCGGGAGCAGTTCCCTTTGCCGCACGGTATGCTAGGTCGAGGGCCTTGAAGCGGATTCGTGCAGCAATGGGGAGCCAGTGCAGGTCCCTAAGAAGTGGGGTGACATGGGCCGACTTCGGTAGGTTTGAGATCAGGCGGGCCGCTGCGTTCTGAATGAGTTGAAGAGGCTTAGTGGCAGTGGCCGGGAGGCCAGCGAGCAGTGCGTTGCAGTAGTCGAGGCGGGAGATGACTGTTGATTGGACGAGGAGTTGGGTGGCTTCTTTTGTCAGGAAGGGGCGGATCCTTCTGACGTTGCTCAGGAGGAATCGGCAGGTTCTGGTTGTCGCTGCGATGTGAGCAGAGAAGTTCAACTGGTCGTCGAGGACAACACCAAGGTTCTTGGCGGTCGGGGACGCGGTCACAGCTGCATTCTCGACTGTGATGGAAAGGTCGGTCAGGAGGGAGGATTTGGCCGGCAGGTGGAGCAATTCTGTTTTGCTTAGGTTCAGTTTGAGGTGGTTGGTCGTCATCCAGGCGGAGATGTCGGACAGACAGGCCGAGATCCGCTCAGAGACGTGGATATCTGAGGGAGGGAAGGAGAGGAAGAGTTGAGTATCGTCGGCATAACAGTGGTAGGAGAAGCCATGAGACGTGATAATGTTACCCAGTGATTTAGTGTAGAGGGAGAAGAGAAGGGGTCCTAAAACCGAGCCCTGGGGGACACCCGTCCGCAGGGGGCGGGTGGCCGACAGGGTCCCTCTCCATGACACTTGGTAGGAGCGGTCATTGAGGTATGATGACAACCATGTCAGCGCAGAGCCAGCCACTCCCATTCCTGCGAGGGCCGCGAGGAGGATCTGGTGGTTGACTGTGTCGAAGGCTGCAGATAGATCTAGGAGAATCAGGACAGAGGAGAGGCCTTTCGCTTTTGCTAAGTGAAGTGCCTCTGTGACCGCAATGAGGGCTGTCTCTGTGGAGTGACCAGTCCTGAAGCCTGACTGATTAGGGTCTAGGAGGTCATTCTGTAAGAGATAAGCAGTAAGTTGGTTGGATACAGCACGTTCAAGTGTTTTAGAAAGGAAGGAGAGAAGAGAGACAGGACGGTAGTTGCCTATGACGGTAGGGTTCAGGGATGGTTTTTTTATGAGGGGCGTGACTCTGGCTTGTTTTAGGGAGGTGGGGACCACCCCCGAGTTGAGTGAGGAGTTGATGGTTGCAGTTAGGAATGGGAGGATGTCTGGTGCTATGGTCTGGAGGAGTGGGGAAGGTAGCCGGTCCAGCTGGCATGTAGTCGGACGGTTCGACGTTACCAGTGTCAGGGTCTCGGCTTCTGTAATGGGAGAGAAAGATGACAGAGTGAAGGATGAGGTTCTCGATTCAGCATTTGGAATGGGTGGGGGTTGGGAGAAGGAGCTGCGGATGTTCTCCACTTTTTCCTCAAAGAAGATCGCAAAGTCTTCGGCAGAGAAAGATGAGGGAGGGGGGGGTGGGGGGGGAGTGAGGAGGGAGGACATGGTAGCATGCAGTTTGCGAAGATTCTTGGCAGAGGCCTCGATCCTATGGTGAAAGAAAGAAGCTTTGGCATTAGTAATGGTTTTGGAGAATGTTAACAAGAGGTTGTGATATGTGTCGATGTCAGCAGTGAGGCGTGACTTTCTATACTTCCTTTCAGCTGCTCTCAGGACCTGTCTTTGTTCTCTCACTGGATCTGTCAGCCATGGACTGGGTGGGGAACGGCGGGCAGGTTTCTCAACGAGGGGACAGAGCTTGTCGAAGGAGGTTGCAAGGGCTGAGAGGAGGGTGGAGGTTGCCATCTCTGTGGAGAGAGCAGAGAAGGTGTCACTCAAAGGTAGAGTGGATAGTATGTCAGAGGAGAGGGTGGAGGGGGATAGGGAGGGCAGGTTGCGTCTGAGTGAGACGGTTTGAGTTGGGGTGAAGACCTTTCGGTTAAGCATGAGAGTTAGTGAGAAGGATATGAAGGAATGGTCAGATACATGTAGGGGAGTTACCGTGGTGTTAATGATACTGGAGTTACGGGAAAATATGAGATCCAAGGAGTTGCCTGCTTTGTGGGTGGGAGGCATGGCAGTGGGAGTCAGGTCAAATGATTGTAGGAGGGAGACTACTATGACTGACTGAGATGAGTCAGGCAGGTTGAAGTCGCCCAATAGAAGGAGAGGGGTACCATCTTCCGGTAAGGAGCTTAGAAGCATGTCCAGCTCATCTGTGAAGTGATCGAGCGGACCTGGAGGGCGGTAGAGTGTAACAATGGTGAGATTGAAAGGATTAGAGACAGATACTGCATGATATTCAAAAGAGGAGAGTGACAGTGCTGGGAGGGGTGTTAAGTTTGTAGTCCATGAAGGAGATGTCATGAGGCCAGTGCCTCCACCCCGCCTGGAAGGTCGAGGTGTGTGAGTGAAGTTATAGTTTGTAGATAATGCTGCAGGTGTTGATGAGTTATTGGGGGTTATCCAGGTCTCAGTTAGAGCCAGGAGCTGCAGATTTTGACTATGGGCGTAGGCAGTAATGAAGTCAGCTTTCTTGACTGCTGATTGACAATTCCATAGGCCTCCCTGTACTGTGACAGGTGTATTAGTGGCTGTAGGAGGGTAGGATAGATTAGCCGGGTTGCTAGCAAACTGCCGTGGGTGGGTTGAATCTGTTCTGGGGGAGCAGATTGTGGATATGAGACACATTGTGGTGTCAAGAGTGGCAGGGAGGAAGTAGAGAAATAGCAGAGTGGGAGGGAAAGGGAGATTTTTCAGCGTGGAGTGTAAGATAGGACTAGGGTGTACTTAGCACTAGGTGGATCGGTGGATTCCTCGGCGGCTAACTCCAGGAAAACTCCTCTTTGTCCCTCTTCGTTTCTCGACGCTTCGCTGACGCTAAGCCAGCAGGCCTTTAAATCCCTATCACTAATTAGTGCTTTCTAACACCTGGCCCTTAATGGGTCACTTAAGGAAACAAAATGGCCGCTTTAATCAAGTCAGCTGGTCAGGTCAGCAATCAAGTCTCAGTTTAAAGATATTACTAAATGACTTAAAATGTCTTACCCTGATGCAGTGTAAGTCTCTCAGTGAATGAGCTGTCCTTCCACAACAGAATGTAGTACAGAGTGATTCCAGGAGAGGCTGAGGTTCTGCTTTTAAGCAGTGACAGGGCTCTGAGATCACACTCAGTACACAAGTGCTGTCTTTAAGCAGGAAGCAGCTTTTAATGGGTCACTTAAGGAAACAAAATGGCCGCTTTAAACACGCCCCTTAATCAAGTCAGCTGGTCAGGTCAGCAATCAAGTCTCAGTTTAAAGATATTACTAAATGACTTAAAATGTCTTACCCTGATGCAGTGTAAGTCTCTCAGTGAATGAGCTTTCCTTCCACAACAGAATGTAGTACATTTTATGCAGATTTTCACCTGGGGTGGAACAAAGGCATTAACTGGGTTAATTAATCTAAATGTTATATTGTAACTGTCTAGTTATTGATTGATTGATTGAATTGATTGAAAACTTTATTAACAGATTGCAGAATGGGTACAGTAGTACAGCTCAATACATACAATTGTTAAGGGGATGCAGACCAGAGAAAGACTTTCGTCTTGTTTACATCAGGGTCCCCCATTTTCAATTCATCGTAACATATGACATACAGATAGACAGTACAGTTAGGCATTAACTGTGTTAATCTAAATGTTACATTGTAACTGTCTAAAGCATTAACTGGGTTAATCTAAATGTTACATTGTAACTGTCTAAAGCATTAACTGGGTTAATCTAAATGTTACATTGTACAGTAATGGAGTTACGGTGGTGTAGTGGTTAACACTGTTGCCTCACAGCAAGAAGGTCCACGGTTCGATTCCCGCTTGGGGACCAGGTTTCCATGATGCCAGGTACCCAGGTGGGGTATCTCCCAGGCCTTTCTGTGTGGAGTTTGCATGTTCTCCCCGTGCTCGCAAGGGTTTCCCCCCCGATAAGATAAACCCAATGGAAAAACATGCACAACAACAGATCGCTAACGCTGTGGCGTCCTTGACGAAGACGGGCAGGAGCACTTGGATTGGTCCCCTGGCGCGGCTCACGTTGACGCCTGTCTGCTCCCGGCTGCCCTTGGGGGGAAGGATGACGGGATGGGTCAATCGCAGAGACGAATCGCATTGGCGATCCTACAAAGATGATGCATGCGTGTGTGTTCCGGTGTGTGTGTGTGTGTGTTGAGGATAATTGCATGCCAATTAAAGACCTCCGAACAGGTCCTGCATTATTATTATTAAGTGGGGAGTGTAAACAAGTTGAACGCTGGCTGTGTTGTGAAATGTGCATAACGTTATGAATAAACCGCGAAGTCACGCGAAATAACGTTATACGCGAAGCTATACAAACCAATTACATAATCCTATCCAACATATGTGTAAAGGCACACACAACATATTCCAGTTAACGGTATATTTTTTTAATGATTCGTTATGGCGTAATCAATACTTCCATGCGTATAAATTGCGTTCGCGACCTCCATGTTTTGGGGCAGAAAACTCGGATCCGGGATTCGGAGAGGGGCCAATCAGAGAGGGGCTTCGCTCAACCAATCAGAGAGGGGTCTGCAGAAATGGCCTCAACCAATCAGAGAGGGGTCTGCAGAAATGCGGCTACGAATTGTAGAGACGCACACACGAATCCCCGCCGGGGAAAACAGTGGAATATTTGTCTCAAAATTCTGTCCGTAACTTTTAGAACTCCGTACGTAAATATAAACAAATCAAGCGTGTTTTTATGATTTATGAAACACAAATTGAGAGGTGTGTTTGTGTGGATCGTTTTTATGATTGTGGATTCTGAGGTGTGTGTGTGTGGATAGTTTTTACGATTGTGGATTCTACTTTACGATTGTGGATTCTACTTTTGCGTTTGTTTATTTTTGATAGAAATCTACCCCCATATACTTGAACCATTGATATTCTCCTACAAGAAGGGAGACTTAAAGGGTAAATACACCCAGTAAGTTATTTGAACTACTGATGTTCTCTTGTAAAGAGGATGAGTTAATGGGATTCTAGTGTACCCATTGATGACATTGATTATAGTTGAATCACTGATGGTTCTCCTGTAAAGAAAGAAGGTTTAAAGGGTAATTTCACCTAATAAGGTATTTGTATTCCCATAACCTAGAATATTCCATTTGGTACTTTTGTTGTGGTGCACCTTCAAAGGAAGAGTTTAAAGGAGCATTTCACCTAGTAAGGTATTTGTGTTCCCTGCACATTTAAAGGTTTAAATTGATATGTTTAAACATTTACCCATTGAAATGATAAACTGAAAGAGTTTACTGGTGATAAAAGGATACATCCAATATCCAATCTTGAATCTAGCTTTTAGCTAGAGAACCTCAGAGACATCTGAACCAAACCTAATGGGTTGATCTAATCAATCTAGGACTTGATATCGAACTAACCCTCCTTAAAGGAGAGGTTATTGAAAGAACCTAAAAGGGATACTTCACCACTATCGTTTACGTCTGTATGTATTATGTATGTCTAGCTAGCGCGCATTGAATAAACACCGGTTATTGTTATAATTCTGTCTCTGGTCCACTATTCTTAAATTGTGCATATTACTCCTCTCCTCGTTTCGTACCTAGAACTATGCCCGTGGCGAACAGCTGTTACAAGTAGGTGACACAAGTGCTACACTTACACTGATATTCCTAGTTTCCTACTACTCTATAACTCTGACCCTCCCTAACCAATCTCACTCCTCATGCCTAAAACCTAGCCAATCCAACCAACGAAGGCAACGTACTAGCCAATCACAGACAGAGTAGTGCGGGTGACGGGTCATTGACTCATACCAGCATCGCCATCTTTGAAACGTTAGCTTAGCAAAAATATGGATCATGGACCTCAGAAGTTCGGGAGGGTGATCCAAAGATATATATCCATTCAGTCTGTTTTTGTATAAGTGAATGTTCTCAACCTCTTAAGCCCGAGCGGTCCGGTACAAGATTGATATCACGCCATAAATCCATCTCTACAGAATGTATGAATTAATGTTGCGTTTTTTTTTTCTCTCCAAATGTAGCCAAGAATAAAGACCATGACCCAGTCAAAACAACAGTCAAAGTGTATTTTCAGCACTACGTTTGTTTACCAATGATTTGAAGTGTTATTATTAGTGAAACATGAGTATAGAAATCTCAGGGCATCGAGTCGGAAAGAGGCGATTTTTGAGAGAAGAGACTTCTTTCTCTTATTTTTCAGGATCATATCCCACAAACCTGAACGTTATTGCCATAAAACAGAATGCAGTTCGTTTCTCTACCTTTCTGTGAACATCTAGTAAAAAACGGCGTTGCAATCTGATGCAAATTTTTTAAATGTACATTTAAAAGTTACTTACAGTAGATTTCATTCACGGTTTTTGCTGCACTGTCAAGGGCGCCTGGTGATTCTAAATGGTTGGGGGAGTTTAGTGATGGGGGCTGGCCGGGGTCCTTCGGGGCACATGCAGGGGGCTGGTGTTCAACTCTGGGGGAGGTCTGGGGGGGGTTTGGTTGGAGCCTATGGCGCCTGTGGCTTCGACTGGACCTTTCCTGGGCCTTCCCCGGAGTTGGGTATTGGTCTCTTGTGTGTGCTTTGGTGGATTTTTGGTTGGTCTTCAGCATTGGGCTCCCTCGGTTCGCTGACTGGTTTTGGGGTTCCTTGCGTGGGGGGCTCGCTGTGGCTTCTGCTGTGTTCCGGGGTCTCCCGGGGGTCCCAGTGTCATCTCGGACCGTCCCGACCCTGCATGTCTTCTCGTTTTGGCCGCTGTTGTGTCTGTCTGCTTGAGTGTGTGGAGTCGTGGTTCCTTTGGCGTGGCTGCGGGTCCTGGGGCGCGTGGCCTGTCATTCCTCGGTGGAGTTTGGGGGTGGGGGCGTGGTGTTCGCTGGTTTTCCTTGTGGTGGCGGAGGCGCCGGGGCTGGGGTAGATGGAGCGGCCCGTGGGGTTGGCATTCCCATCGCCGTGCATGGTGGTGTGAGTGGCGCGCGGGCTGTTTGTGTTTTCCTTCGGTCATGGCATGCTTTATCGGGGGTGTGTCTTGGATGGGGATGTGGTAGGGATTAATGTGTGAGGTGTACGGGGGACTGACTGTTCCAGGGGGGTTCACATGCCTTCGAGCGACATTATACTATCGTACTTATTTTATGCCTATTCTTAAATCTGTACGTCTACATTACACTACTTTTATTGTCTTTTATACCTATTCTTATGTCTGAAGTTTATGCAATTTTTTTTATTTTGTCAATTTGTGTGCTGATTTTATGACCATGTTCATTTTATTTTCTTAAAAAAAATTTATACTAATTGCTGTGGTGCACTCTGGACCAGGCCACGTGAGCGGATGGGCGCGGGCGAGAAATCCGCTCTTCGCTCTTTAAAGCTTGGTCCGCTCCGCTAATCGCTCATGTTGACCCCACCCCCAAGTCGCTCTCCACTCGCTCACCGCTCACCTTGAATCGAGCGATCCCCGCTCCCCGCGCCAGATCGCTCGGCAGATTTTTTTTTTTTTTTTTGGAGCATGGTGTAAATTAGCTCAAACTACAACAGTCTACACCCCCTGGGCCCCTTAACAATTGTTTGTATTGAGCCGCATTGTAATTGTACCCATTCTGCAATGTTAAATAACGTTGTCTATCCATTCACTAGCTCTATTAAGCGATGAAAGCTAGCCGAGCCACAATGCTATGGTCGCTGCCATTAACGTTAGCATGTAAGCTAACGACAACAACAATGGCGTCGATACTTTTTCTAACAGGAGTGAGTGACAAAGCCTGAACAGGATATCACAGGTTCACCCTTCTCATTGGTTGAAAATGGCCTTCATGTTTGTACATCGCCATCTGTTGCTTTGGCATTGTACTACATGTAATTATTACATCAGTGTTAAACCACTGTGTGAGCGGCCCGGAGCGGATTGGAGCGGAGGAGAACTCTCGCTCCTGACGTCGCGCCGGCCCATTTTAAAACCCACTCCTCGCTCACGTCAAAACCGCCCACTCCGCTCCCCGCGCCGCTCCGATCCGCTCACATGCACTGCTCTGGACTGAGAGTACTATGTATATAGCTATTCATATTATTGTTATATTGTAGAAATGTGTGCATTGAAATGTCTGTAAAGTCTCGACTACATTGAAAATGAGGGTGACCTCAATTGTAATTTCGAGAATAAATAAAGGTTGATGAAATCCAGATTGAACTCTGTCATTGGAAAGGGGAGATTTCGCCCGATCCATAAATGTGACAGATGTGTGCCATAATAAGGTAATTTATAGGCCTGATATTCAATAATCATATTTCAAATTGCATGTGTACTGATAGCAGAATTCAGTACTGTATCTACAAAACCTCCTGTTAAGCATCTGCCCTTTATTAATTTGCCTAGAGTTTTTGTACACGTGATCTCAAGTTTAAGTGCTGAATGAGCTCAGTGGCAATTTTTCATGTCTGGTACATATTAGCATGGTGTTATTCACGGTCAAAGATGAATTTTTTTTATTGATATTCTCCTTTGGTTCATTACAATTTACTCAAGCCTAGTAACAGACACAATATTTATGACACTGGGAATACATTCCCTGAGATCCATAGATGTCCCTAGATACCAAGAACATGCAAATGGCCTTGTAGAAGTGGAGCAATCTTCCATTTACTTAGGTGTGTATTTTTAGGCAGGTTTTCAGAAAATATGGCTAGAGAGAAATTAGATTTTTCAGTTGCCTCTCTGCTGTTTAGTTCAGCACCGTGGGCAGCGCCAAGCAAGCCACAGCGCCACTGTCCCAGCTGACACATATGAAAGGAACCCTGTTTTGTTGAAAAATCATTGCCCCCCCAAAAACATTTTAAGCCTACATGTAACTGAGGGGTACAATTCCCTGACTGTATTGAGAGTATGGTATCATTAAACCACTACTGAGTTATGTACTTTAATTACTGGCCATACAGTACACAGGTATATATGATGAACACCCACACAATAACACGGCTTAACAAAGAAAGTCCTGTTTGGAATATTTATTAGAAGAGCAGCAATATTAGATTACAGTATTGAGAATTAGGGTCGCGCTTGTATGGCGAAGAATGTGCATGAATAGGTCAAGAGCGTAAGTCCATGAGCATATTACGATGGAGATAATTAATACCACCTGTAGCATAAGAATTATATAAGGCACACTCGTAGGTCAGCTGGAGATACTAGGGGGGTTCCCTCCGGTTGTAAGCCAGCAGGGGGGAGGAATTGTCGGGAGCAAAAGTCTGGATCAACGAGGAATAAAGAGACTCCAGGTACAGGAGACGGTGCAATAATCCCTTGGTCCTTAGACAAAGCAACAGCTATACTCCGGTATGCACTGCAGCATGGATGAAAGCTAGCCAGCCTCTGAGTCCTAGAGGCGGGCTCGACGGGGCTCCTCACAGGGTAGATCCCACACGGTAGTGGGGGTAGACGGTTCTCTGCTCCAGCAGCCACAGGACCAAAGCAATATAATCCAGCCGAAAAGGGCTCTGCATTCGTCGGTGTAGGTTATCCAGTGTACATATCCACACGGTTCTCGTCTAGGGCTCCTCAGATGGCGGCACAGGGTTAGGCCGCCCAGCCTGGATAAGCACACTAGCTCGGTACGATGAAACGGTGGTAATGCTGGTCACTGTAGAACGGTAGCCGCACGATACACTATACATAGACTATTACTTTATAATAGAATAAGTCGAACTCGACGATACAGCGTTAAACTCTGACACTTTAGCTATCAATTCGCACGCGGTCTCAAGGCTCTATTTGGGGCAAAACGGGCCCACTTCACAGCACGTTGTATCGTGGTGAAGGCTTCAGCTTTTAGTTACTAAGTGCATCTGTATCCACCTGCGCCGTATTTATACGTAAGGTGAATAATCTAGTGCCAACCTTATTTCTGTCTCGTATTACTGCGCAAACCTGGGCATGTTGAGACATGTCTTAGCGGTGACTTTGAACTAGACATTGGGGGTATGGCCGTTGGCGCCTAGGGGGTCGCTGTCCAATAGGAGAACGAATATTATGGTCTGGCCTGTACCTAGGTAAAGGGATATTCCGTGTATATGTACAAAGAATATACAAGGGATATCAGACGATATACAAATATTATACAATATATCTCAAGTAATAAATATATATATTCGGTTTAATCTGACCCTTTGTAACAGCCGCCTCCTAATTAGTCCGCACCTAATTAGATAAGCAGAGACAGATTAACCGCCTTGTCCACTACTCAATGTCCGTTGTGAGGAGTAGGGCAATTCACAAAGTCAGTGGGTCATGATCGTCATCAAGGGAATCAGGTAGCCTTGGCAACTCTATCAGCCTCGCCACGGGTCGGGTGTATGTCCGTCCCTGGACGAGCACTTCTGCCGCTCTGACCTTTCCGTCGGCACCAGTGATCACTTTGCTTACGCGGCCGGCCGGCCACATAGCTCGGGGTAGTGACTGGTCTATAATCATGACGACTGTGCCCTCCGTCAAATTGTCTCTTTCTTTTACCCATTTCTGGCGGGTCTGTAGAGACGGTAGATAGTGGAGGATGAAACTGTTCCAAAACTTGTCAGCCAATACTTGACTGTACCTCCACATTCTTCGGCCGTTCGCTTCCTCAGGTCTGTACACTGTCTGTGGGAGCGCGGGGTCCAGCCGCCCCATCAAGAGAGTGTTGGGGGTGACTGGGTCGACATCTGCTCCATCACTTGAGACGTAACCGAGGGGCTTTGAGTTCAATACTCCCTCGATCTCCGTGAGGACTGTCGTGAGGACTTCTTCCGCCACGGTCTGGGCCCCAAGCACGGCGTACAGGGCTGTCTTTATTGAACGTACTTCTCGTTCCCAAGTTCCCCCGAAGTGAGGGGCATTCGGGGGGTTAAACTGGAAATCAATCTGAGAGGGAGCGAGGTGGGTCTTAAGTTCTGGGCCCATAGCTTGGAAGCTCTCTCTCAGCTCTCTTTCTCCGCCTTTGAAGTTTGTCCCGTGATCAGACAATAATATAGACGGTTTTCCTTTCCGCGCTGTGAATCTCCGGAAGGCCATAAGGAATGAGTCCGTACTCATGGTTGGAAGGAGTTCTATGTGTATCGCTCGGGTGGTCATGCATTTAAATACAATACCCCACCGCTTCTCCGTCCCTCTTCCTTTCTTCACATACAGCGGGCCGAAGCAGTCCATACCGGTGGAGTGAAAGGGCTTGTCGCCGAGTCGAAGGCGACAGGGGGGTAGGTCAGCCATCCGGGGTATACTGGGCTGTGCTCGCCACTTGCGACAGTCTAGAAAGGTCCGCTGGAAGCGTCGTACTGCTTCTCTTCCTTGCAGTATCCAATAGCGACGTCTGATCTCAGCGAAGACTCTCTCTGCCCCGGCGTGGTGCACGTCCTCGTCGTATTTCTTTATGATGAGCTCTGTGACCTTGTGTCGGCTGTTGAGAACTATCGGGAACTTAACGTCATCCGTTAAGTCTGGGGCCCTTCTCAGACGACCACCCACTCTAATGAGATTATGGGCGTCGCGCTCAGGGGCCAAGTGGAGCAGTCTGCTGTCTGACGGGACTGGCTTTGATCCCTGCAGACAGTCTAGCTCGTCGGGGAACGAGTCTCTTTGGGCTCGCTGTAGCAGAAGGAGTTCTGCTTCTTCGTAGTTAGCTGCATTAATGTCAGTAGTGGAGGGAACCTCAGGGTGGTGCCACAGGAATGTCTTTAACTGCGCACTCTCAAGGGTAGGGCAGTCGTCTATGTTGGGATCTGTGGGGACTGGTGTGTGCGTCAACCCACAGAACATAGATTTCTTCATCTCTGCCTCCTCTTGACTAGCCTCTCGTGGGGTGGGTGTAGGCCACTCTTCTTCCGGGAGCTTGAGGAACTCGGGACCGTCACTATAGAGATTGTGACGTGTGAGGTCATCCAGGGACATTCCCCGTGTGATGACGTCTGCTGGGTTCTGTTTTGTGGCCACGTACCTCCAGCATGCTGATTCTGTTAGATCTTGGATCTCTGTGATTCTGACTCCCACGAAGACCTTGTATCTACACGAATCGGACTGGATCCATGTGAGTTCGGTCATGGAGTCTGACCACAGGATTGTTCTTTGCACCGGGATGGTGAGTTCACGTTGGATTAACGTGGCGAGTTGCGCTCCTACTAGGGCTGCGCAGAGCTCTATACACGGGATCGATTGTTGCTTGCGGGGGGCTATTCTTGAACGAGCCAGGATGAAGGCGGTATGTATTTCTCCTCCCTCCTCTCGGGCCCGCAAGTAGGCCACCGAACCGTAGGCTACTTCGGAGGCGTCGCTGAAGACGTGCAGGTCCATCTGACACGTCTCCAGCCGCACTGTGGGTGGGAAGTAGCTGCGGCGTATGTTGACACCTGGGAGCGAGCTGAGTTCTGTTTCCCACTCTCTCCATGTGGAAGCAAGGTGGTCGGGTATGGGGTCGTCCCAGCCCTGGTCCTTGTCCCACAGCTCTCGTACAATCATCTTTGCCCTGGTGGTGTAAGGTAGAATACATCCCAACGGGTCATATTGTCTGGCGAGTGTTCTGTATACACTCCGTCTTGTGGTCGGTAGTGAAATCGACCTTCCCTGCTCCTTGGTCAGGGGTGTGTGTCTATAATGGAGCGAGTCTGTTTTGAAGCGCCAGACTAGTCCTAATGTCATTTCTTGGGCTTCACCTGGGATGGTCGCCATCCAGGTCTCGCTGCTTGCTGCCTTGTCCTCTGGGGAGAGGCTGCGCAGTACTTGAGGGTCGCTGCTGGCCCACTGCCGGAGATCAAAGCCGCCTTTGATCAGGGAGGCGCGGAGCTTGAGTAGGAGGGCCTCGGCCTCTTCTGGCGTCGAGACGCTTTGCAGACAGTTGTCCACGTAGAAACTCTTCTCTACACTTTGTCTGACCTCCTCGTCAGCTGCTGGGTCCTCTGCGACATGTTTTTGCAGTGCGAACGTAGCACAGCATGGGCTGCATGTGGTTCCGAAAGGGAGGACTTCCCATTGATAGATGGATGGTTGCTCATCCCCGATCCTCTCTCTCCATAAGAACCGCAGCAGGGGCTTGTCCTCTTCCACTAGTCGCACCTGCAGGAACATCCCTTTGATGTCGCCGCTGATGGCCACCTTGTTCTGGCGGAAACGTAGCAACACGCCTAGTAGAGAGGGGCCGAGTGTTGGGCCGGGCAAGAGCTCTTTATTCAGATTTTGTGATCCGATCTGGTAGCTGCAGTTAAACACAATACGATCCTTGCCGTTGTGGTGGACCTTGTGGTGGGGCACGTACCATGATTCGGTCGTCTGATCGGCCTCTTGAATGTCAATTCTCTTTATGTGTCCCGCTGTGATTAGCTTGTCAATCTCAGCGCGGTACACAGTGGCTTGAGCGGGGTCTCTGGCTAGGCGCCGCTCGGTGTTCAGTAGATATCGCTCCGTCGCTTCTTTTGAGGCGTGGAAGGTAGGCATACCCTCTCGCCTCAGGAGTGGAGTTGCGTATCTCATCATTCCATTGACTTTGACTCTCTTTGTCCCCTGCTCGAGGAGGGCTATGGCATAAATGTCTTCCTTGGAACGAATGTGTTTCTTTTCGTTCTTAAAGGGCATTGTCTCTAGTGTCCATAGCCTCTCGACAAGCTGTAAGAGGGTGGTGTCTTCTTCTGTCACTCTGGAGTGGAGGCAGCGAGTGGCTGCTGTTCGGTTGGGAGACCTGGAGAGGGGGCCTTGTAGTGTCCATCCTAGGCGGGTCTCGACTGCTGCTGGACAGCTTCTGGGCCCAATGTGGACCCGGTCCGTCGGGACGATGAGGTGTGCGTGGTCGGATCCTATGAGCAGGGTCGGGGTGGCGCCGTCGATGAGCGGTATAGGTAGTTGACGCAGGTGCACGTATTTATCCATCAGCTTGGCGATGGGGTAGGTGTACCGCGACAGGCCTATGTCTTGGCTGGTGAAAGCGTTAGTGATCCTATACCGCCTCTCTGGCTGCCCGCTTGCTGCGATAGTGAAGGAGACGTGCTCACCCTTTATCGTCTTCAGGTCTCTTCTTATAGTACGAATCGTCATCGTTTCTTCGCTCCCCCGCAGACCCAGCTGGGCCGCAGCGGATGCGAGGAGGAGAGTCTTTTCTGACCCGTCGTCAAGGACGGCGTAGGTGTCCATGACCTTGTCCTCGTAGCTTAATGTCACTCGGACCACCTTCAAGAGCACCCGGGAGCCCCCGCTGCTGGCGGGGTCAATATACATGACGCTTACTCTGGTGCTGCTTGAGGGTGCGGGTTTCTTCCTGTTACTGTCATGCAAGACGTCCAAGTGGGCTCCGTCACACCGACTACACCTCTTCTTCAAGCGGCACTCGGCTGCCATATGGCTGCGCGCACAGCGGTAACAGCGGCGGTTGGACTTTATCCATTGACTCACCTCGTCGGCGGTCATCTTCTTGAACGTGTCACAGTGTGACAGCCAATGTTCTTTCTCGCAGTACTGGCATACAATCTTCCACTTCTCTTTCGTCGAGGGGGTGCTGTGGTTCTTGTTACGCGGTACTGATTCGGCTTGGTGCATGACGGTCACCAGCCTGCGGTTATCGTTGGATCTCCGAGGTCCCTCTCTGGGGCTTGGTCCACTCCGCACGAACGTATCCAGTCGTAGGCTGCTGACTTCTCTCGCGAGGAAGTCGGCCAGGTCTAGGAGGGATGGCTCGGGACCGTTGGGATCACGGTGGTCTCTTTGCCGCCTGAAGTGCTCTTGTCGGGCGGGAGGAAGCTTCTCTAATATCCTTTCAACATTAGAGTTAGCGTACAGTTCGTGCCTACCCTTTTCCTTTTGTGCCCCCAGCATCCCTACCAGGAATTGTACCTTGATAGAGAGGTCATCCAATGAGCGATTGTCTGTGGCTGGGGGGAGACGGTCAATATTCCTTATCTCTTGTATCACGTAGTCCCATATGCGTCCATAACGTTGGTCGAGGGCTACTAGAGCCGCGGTGTATGGGGTACTTGAGTTGGAATATGCCAGCGCTATATTATGCGCTCTGGGCACCTTCAGGTGCTTGAGGAGGATAGCATATTTGTACGTCTCATCGGGGACATCGGACATCATAGTCTCTAAGCACATCCGTAGTTCCGTGTACTGTGCTCTGTCCTCGTGTGTGAAATCCGGGAACGTCGGTGTGCCAAGGTACGATGCCATGGATGGCTGGCACATCGGTGAGCGTTGGGGGAGAGGCCTCCTGGGCGAGTCTCCCCGTACGTGTCGTTGTGGGCTGGTACTTGGTGGGTACCAAAGCCCGGGTACCCAGGTGCTGTTCCTCGGGGCTGGAGGTGCGTCAAACTCACCCTTGAGTTGAGTCGGGGGTCTGTAACGCAGGGCCTCGGGGGTAAAGTCTGGGCTGTACTGGACCTCCTGGTCCTGTGGAGTACGATGCTGCTGGTGGGCTTGACTTTCCTCCTCTTCCTCTTCCTCTTCCTCTGCTAGGTCTTCTAGATCTTGCAATCGTCTATTCAGTCTCTCGGCGGCGTAGGCCGGTTCTTCCCTGTTGCTGGGTCTCGCATGGACCGGTCGGGGAGGGGGCTCGGAGACGTGTATAGGCTCTTTCTGTTGGCCGGGCTCCGGGTCGCTTGGTCGGGTAGGGGAAGGTGCCCTAGACCCTTGTCTTGACGATGCCCTGGAGCTCTGTGCGGAGAGAGGGGGTGTTGCCCTGGCAATCAGTTGCTCCATTATCTGCGCTTGTAGTCGGTCGCGCTCGGCTTCGCGCTTGATGTGAGCGAGGTCGCGCTCTGCTTCGCGCTGGGCTTGGGCTGCGTCGCGCTGTGCATTGGCGGCGTCGCGCTGTGCATCGGCGGCAGCGCGCTGTGCATCGGCGGCGGCGCGCTGGGCATCGGCGCGGTCTCTTTCAATATTCTCTTCCGTCTGGAGGCGTCTGGTCTCCAGGCGTATGCGGTCATCTTCACTCCTTTGCTGCGCCTGGAAGCGCTCTCGCTGGGTCGCAGAGTGTTCGCGTTCACTAAGGGCTTGCGCTTGCAGTTGCGCGTGAAGGCGCTCTCTTTGGTCTGCAGATTGTTCGCGCTCACTCAGTTGTTGAGCCTGCAGGCGTTCTCTTTCCATGGTAGAGTGTTCGCGCTCACTTATCTGTTGCGCCCGGAGGCGCTCTTGTTCCATGGAAGAATGTTCGCGCTCGCTAAGCGTCTGTGCTTGGAGTCGATCGCGTTCAGTGGAGGCTGCCAGGGTGGCGATGAATGCCTGCGCCAGCATCTTGTCCGCCTCGCTGGGGGAAGACACTGATGGAGGTGATCGGCTTCTGACAGTGCTCGTTGGAGATCCGTTCTCCTGGCGCGCTCCGAGGAGGTCTATCTCCTGGGTGCGCTTCTCTTCTGGTAGTGGGTCGGGTTCCGTCCCTGGAGCGCTTTCTTTATCCTGGAGCTCTCCGGGGACTGTCCCGTTGACGTTATCGGGGGGTATAGTCATGTCATGTCCCTCCTGGTCCCCCCCGTGAGCTTGGTCAGTTACGTTAGAACCCACTAGGGTCTCTACTGGCAAGGTCGCCTGGTCAGTAGGGTTTGACATGCTTTTACTATCCGCTTTTTCCGCATTTAACGTCTGTATAAAGCTAGGTAGTAGACTGGCAGCGTAGTCCTCTAGGTAAGGAGGTGGCTGCCGTCTGCGCTGCGGGCGTTCTAGCTTAGGAGAGCCGTTTGTGGAGTGTTCACCGCTGGCCATAGTTAATATCAATATTATATTTAGATATTACACTGATTACCATCCGGCTCGAAGGACCAATTGTAACTGAGGGGTACAATTCCCTGACTGTATTGAGAGTATGGTATCATTAAACCACTACTGAGTTATGTACTTTAATTACTGGCCATACAGTACACAGGTATATATGATGAACACCCACACAATAACACGGCTTAACAAAGAAAGTCCTGTTTGGAATATTTATTAGAAGAGCAGCAATATTAGATTACAGTATTGAGAATTAGGGTCGCGCTTGTATGGCGAAGAATGTGCATGAATAGGTCAAGAGCGTAAGTCCATGAGCATATTACGATGGAGATAATTAATACCACCTGTAGCATAAGAATTATATAAGGCACACTCGTAGGTCAGCTGGAGATACTAGGGGGGTTCCCTCCGGTTGTAAGCCAGCAGGGGGGAGGAATTGTCGGGAGCAAAAGTCTGGGTCAACGAGGAATAAAGAGACTCCAGGTACAGGACGGTGCAATAATCCCTTGGTCCTTAGACAAAGCAACAGCTATACTCCGGTATGCACTGCAGCATGGATGAAAGCTAGCCAGCCTCTGAGTCCTAGAGGCGGGCTCGACGGGGCTCCTCACAGGGTAGATCCCACACGGTAGTGGGGGTAGACGGTTCTCTGCTCCAGCAGCCACAGGACCAAAGCAATATAATCCAGCCGAAAAGGGCTCTGCATTCGTCGGTGTAGGTTATCCAGTGTACATATCCACACGGTTCTCGTCTAGGGCTCCTCAGATGGCGGCACAGGGTTAGGCCGCCCAGCCTGGATAAGCACACTAGCTCGGTACGATGAAACGGTGGTAATGCTGGTCACTGTAGAACGGTAGCCGCACGATACACTATACATAATAGACTATTACTTTATAATAGAATAAGTCGAACTCGACGATACAGCGTTAAACTCTGACACTTTAGCTATCAATTTGCACGCGGTCTCAAGGCTCTATTTGGGGCAAAACGGGCCCACTTCACAGCACGTTGTATTAGGGCTGGGCGATAAAACGATAACGATAACTATCGCGATAAATTATTTCCTCGAAATAAACATGAAACGTGGTCGCAAAGTTTCGATATATCGATTTTCCAAGCTTGGCTCCGTTCAGCCTCGGCTCAGCACACTCACTAACAACAACCAGCGTTACGTGATGACGTGTTTACGCACAACAGCTAACAACCAATCAGTGAAGGAGATGGCCGAGACCCGGAAGGAGGTAGGACTCACTCAACAACAAGGCTTGCTAGGCTAATTAGCTTGCACAGCGTTGTTTTATATATTTACGTGCCGAGTATGTGTGTGTTTTGAATTCTGAGGCCACGTTTATGGTAGTGTGGGATATACAGTGGACGCCGTTTCAATATATTGTGGCGGAAGAGAGTATTTTAGTGTCATATTTAGCACATTGTCATGGAATACTCCGCTTAGAACCAACAGGCTGGCTAGGATAACTAGCTTGCACGGCACTGTTTTATATATTTACGTGCCGAGTATGTGTGTGTTTTGAATTCTGAGGCCACGTTTATGGTAGTGTGGGATATACAGTGGACGTCGTTTCAATATATTGTGGCGGAAGAGAGTATTTTAGTGTCATATTTATTGTCATGAGATACTCCGCTTGTCGGCTAACGTGCGCAGACTGATGACGACATCAACTCGACTTGAGACATTCGCAGCAGCATAAGAAGTTAATTAAACTTGACGGACATTATATCGACGATAATTATCGATATCGAATTATATGAAAATAATTTTATAATTTTATCGCGATAACGTTTTTGGTCATATCGCCCAGCCCTACGTTGTATCGTGGTGAAGGCTTCAGCTTTTAGTTACTAAGTGCATCTGTATCCACCTGCGCCGTATTTATACGTAAGGTGAATAATCTAGTGCCAACCTTATTTCTGTCTCGTATTACTGCGCAAACCTGGGCATGTTGAGACATGTCTTAGCGGTGACTTTGAACTAGACATTGGGGGTATGGCCGTTGGCGCCTAGGGGGTCGCTGTCCAATAGGAGAACGAATATTATGGTTTGGCCTGTACCTAGGTAAAGGGATATTCTGTGTATATGTACAAAGAATATACAAGGGATATCAGACGATATACAAATATTATACAATATATCTCAAGTAATAAATATATATTTTCGGTTTAATCTGACCCTTTGTAACACTACACATTACATTATCCATTTAGATGTTCTATTTATGAATCGTTTTCAAATAGAGGATGGGGGTCGCCAGATAATGTAAAAAAATTAAAATAGAAAATCCAAAAATAAAAAGAATTAAAACATTTTTTATTTTTTTTATGCAGTCAGGCCACTGAACTTAGAAGCAGGCCAGGCCAGTGTTTCTAGTTGCAGCAGCGCAATAGTTAGATAACGTAGGTGGGGAACAACCAGAAGATCACTGCAACTCACACAAGTTGGAGAACTATCTCTCTCTCTCTCTCTCTCTCTCTTGCTCTCACACACACACAAAGGGAGCCGCATGTGATTGGTGGAGGCGGGACCCTTACAAAAAACTGTTGTTGCTAATCATTGACACATGCTAGCCATCACACACACTGGCATTTAAAGGGTTAGAATTATAAAATTAATATGTGGTGTTATGATCAGGGCTGAAGTTGAATAAAAGATTGTATTTTTTTCAATCTGACATTACAAAAAACAGAAAATCCATCAAAATCAGTGTTGTTGCTAATCATACATATGCTAGCCTGTTTTTTAACAATAATTTGTGATGCCATCACAAACACTGGCATTTAAAGGGTACAAATAAAAAAAATCCTGCACCAGAATGCAGGAAATTAAGTCTTTGTAACAAAAAAATGCATGGTGGGGGACCCCCAGACCCCCTGCTTAAAAAGTGGCCTGACTGGGGCTATATTTTGCACTATATTTCCTGGCCTGAATGATTTCCCCAGTCCGGCCCTGGTTAAAAACCTCCAATGCTTATTAGTGTGTGTGCGTTTGAACGTTTGCATGTTTCACCATACATTTCCATTTATAAAAAAAAAAAAAAAAAAAAAAAAAAAAATAAATAAATAAATAAATTAATTATATATATATTTTAAAAAAATATTTGTTTTACCTCCTATAATAGTGGGGGTCGCGGCTCTCTGACACCGTTATTTGGGGGTCGCGGCCTGAAAAGTTTGGGAACCCCTGATCTAATAGTAATGGCGGATGATTTTCGTTATATGTTGACGGTTGATGTTTAGCTACGTTTTTGATGGGCTTTAAATTGCTAATGGTATCATTTGTATGTAGTGTCAAGTCAAGAGTTTGATTTGTCACGGCATACAAGTATACAATGAAATGCGGGTGGTCTTGCCCGCAAAGATGTGCAATACAGTGGTACAAAATATAATAGAATCCAATAAAAACAACATTGTGCAATAACAGGTAACAGGTAACATGGTGTGACATCTCGGTATCTGTACATAGTTATTTACAGAGCATATAGGACATGCTAGGTAGCTTTGGTAATGCAATACACTGTTACTGTTGCTATACTAATTTAAAGTGGCCTTTCCTTTTGGCAATAAGTGTGGGTGAGTGCGGCATGAGTGTGTGCCCGCTCATGTTAAAGTGTTAAAGTGGCTGCTAGTGCACAGCGTGCGTGTCGTGTGTGTGCTCATGTGTGCTTGTGTGTGGATAGTTCAGTGTTCTGTGGCACTCAATGTTCATTGTTCAAGGCTCTGATGGCCTGGGGGAAGAAGCTGAGCCTAAGCCTCTCTGTCCTAGTAGCTGGGGCTCGCAGGCGTCTGCCTGACCTCAGCAGCTGGAACAGGCTGTTATTGGGGTGGTGGGGGTCTTTCATTATTCTGCAGGCTCTGGATTTGCACCTCTTGTTGTATAGAACCTGCAGGGGAGGTAGTGCAATACCCGTGGTACGCTCGGCTGAGCGCACCACTCTCTGTAGGGCCTTCTTGTCCTGTGCCGTGCTGTTTCCATACCAGGCAGTGATGTTTCCGGTCAAGATGCTCTCTACAGCTCCTGAGTAGAAGGACTGGAGTATCTTCCCCGATACTCTGAACTTCCTTAACTGTCTCAGGTGGTAGAGGCGCTGCTTCGCCTTCTTTACTACTGTGTCTATGTGTGTTGACCATGTCAGATCCTCTGAGATGTGGACCCCCAGGTACTTAAAGCTGCTCACCCTGTCCACGGTAGCCCCGTTAATCCTCAGTGGTGTGTGTGTCTCCTGCTGTCCTCTCCTATAATCCACAATCAGCTCCTTGGTTTTACCAATGTTCAGGAGCAGGCTGTTGTCCTGGCACCAGCGTTCCAGTACCTCAACCTCCTCCCGGTAGGCCTTCTCGTCATTGTCCGAGATCAGCCCCACCACCACTGTGTCGTCTGCAAACTTCACTATGGAGTTGGAGCTGAACTTGGCCACACAATCGTGTGTGTAGAGTGAGTACAGCAGGGGGCTCAGAACACAGCCCTGGGGGGACCCGATGCTCAGGGTGATGGTGTTGGAGGTCTGACCCCCCACCCTGACCGCCTGGGGTCTTTCGCTCAGAAAGTCCAGTACCCAGGCGCTCAGGGCGGAGCTCAGACCCAGCTCGATCAGCTTGTAAGCGGACCCTCGCCCTTAAGTCATCCATCCTACCCTCCAGCGAACGTGCATTCGCCAGAAAGATGGATGGAATTGCTGGGCGGTAAGCAGCTCTTTTTAATCGCAGCCTGATACCTCCTCGTCTCCCTCTGGTGTATACAGATTTTACGGTTTGGATGGAGATTGGACAAGTTTCATTAAAATCAGTTCAAGAAATCTACTTGTGTACTGTATTGTGCCTGGAGGATGTCACAGTACAATCTTAACTGTCAACGCGAAGGCAAGTGGACGGAAGATGGCGCCGGTGTTCGTCTCATTGCTCGTCATGGAGCAGCGCGTGGGATGGACCACGGTGTAAAACCAGCAAGTGAACAGAAGATGGCGCCGGTGTTCATCTCATCGCTCATCAATGTGAATGATGGCATCTGTGTAAAGTTAAACTCACATTCTTCACCATAAAAAAGGCAAAAAAGTTGCACCAAGAGCTATATTTGCAAAAAAGCCATAAGGTTGGACACTTAAGTTTTAGTGATCTAACAAAGGGCAAATTGTACTCAAAGTATTGTGTGAGAGAAGTGAGACACATCCACAAGGTGTCGCCTTTGTCCATGTTTTTTGTAATGTTTTGAAGCATTTTACTGTCTTTAGCCTAGATCCCCATTCATGCATGCATGTATTGAAATAAGTGATTTGAGGTTTAAAAGTGCAATTTCATTGATCAATCTTATTTGATACATGTAGATTAAGGGGGAGTTTAGCCTACATTAGTAAAGTCAACTAGCCTGGTTAAATAAGTCAACTAGCCTGGTTAAATAAGTCAACCAGCCTGGTTGAATAAGTCAACCAGCCTGGTTAAATAAGTCAACTAGCCTGGTTAAATAAGTCAACCAGCCTGGTTAAATAAGTCAACTAGCCTGGTTAAATAATTCAACCAGCCTGGTTAAATAAGTCTACTAGACCGGTTAAATAAGTCAACTAGCCTAGTTAAATAAGTCAACTAGCCTAGTTAAATAAGTCAACCAGCCTGGTTAAACAAGTCTACATTTATAACTAAGCAATTAATTAAGTAATCGCACATCAAGTAATAATAGTAAGGCTTACACACTTATTATCTTCACATATTCACTTGACATTTACATATAGTCTACAACATGTCACGTAAAGGAGAGATTACTGAGCTAGAACAAGGCAACGATGATAGTGTAGCTCAAAAGGAGCAGGTTATCGAACAGGTTAGGGATAAACCCAGAGACAAAGAAGATTACCCAGAGCAGCCTGAAAAGTGTAAAGACGGCGACGCTGCTGAAAGGAATACAAGAAAAAGTGAAAGAACCATAACTCTGCCAGAGAAGGGCAGAGGAATGCAAGAGGAGAAAATTATAGGACCCCAACGAAGGTTCCAATTCGTATACAAGAGAAAAACCAAGACAGTAACTGAGGAACTCGAAACAGTCATTACTGAAACCCGTGGTCTCTCCGCTGATATGTCCAGCGCGCATATGAAGAATTACGACAAGTTGAAACGCCAGATCAGGAAACCCGTCGGAGAGTCGATCTGTGCTCCCAAACATCCCGGTTCATCTTCAAAAGAGCCTCAAGCCGACTGGATGGACATACACCTGAAGAAGAAGATGACTGTCCTGAAGCCGGTTCTCTATTCGATGCAAGCATCAACTCTCGCTTCTCTAACTCAAAGAAGACCTCTGTACATTCAAATGGGTCCACAGTAAGACGTCAAGTATCTGCTGCCGATGCTGCTGCATGCCAAGCTGTTCTCAAGCTAACAAAAGAGCAAGATCAAGAATAACGAGAAATACAGCGGCTGGAAGAGGAAGCTAAAGAACAGATAGCCGAACAAGAAGCAGCAGCTGTCAAGCGTCGCTTGGAGAGAGAAGCGGATCGCTTGGAGAGAGAAAGATTAGTTGAAAAGAAGAATGCAGCAAGAGGAAGAGGAAGCTAAAATCAAAGCTCAAATGATATCGCAGCATACAGCCCTCCAAAGAACCCTGGATGAAAGGAAAAGAAAGGTACTGCAACTGGAGGCAATGAAAAGTCTAAATGCAGCCCAAGCGAGAATCCAAGTGTACGACCAAGTGGCGACAACAGAAGAAGAGAAGCTAAACATCGAAGTGGATAGTAAGAGGAGAACAGTCAACCAAATGCCTGCTCCTACAAGTCCTCCTTCCCCGTATGTGCTCTCTGCACCAATAACTGTAGTCTCCTCCCTGGGTGAAAGTACTTCAGAGCTCATCAGGGTCCTGGCAGATGCAGAGTTCAAACAGAATCCCCATTCCTGAACCTGTAGTATTCAAAGGGGATCCATTGCTGTACAGTGACTGGAAACTATCATTTCAAACACTGATAGATCAGAAGAACATCCAGGAAAATGAAAAGATCTACTATCTCCGCAAGTATGTAGATGGAGATGCAAGAAAGACGATCGATGGCTATTTCCTACTCGGCTTATGTTGCGGCGTGGAATCTTTTGAACGAGAGATATGGAAACCCATTCACTATCGCACAGTCCTATAGAGAGAAGCTCAACGCGTGGCCCAAGATTGGACACAAAGACAGCCTCGAGCTCAGAAGTTTTGTTGATTTTCTCCGCAGTTGTGAGGCGGCTATGACTCACATAAAAGCCCTGGAAATCCTGAACGACTGTAACGAGAATAGGAAGATTCTCTCCAAGCTTCCAGACTGGTTAATGGCCAGGTGGAGTCGGAAGTCTGTTGAAATGGAAGATCGGAATGGCCATTTCCCAACCTTCAGCCAGTTCATCACATTCCTGGTTTACGAAGTGAGGATCGCATGTCACCCCATCACCTCCATGCATTCAATCAAGCAAGGCGAAGCAGAGCACCCAAAGGAAAAAAGGAATAGGACCGTTGGAGCGAAAGTACTGGCTACAAGCTCAAACGAGAAGGCGGTCATGACATGTGTCTTCTGCAAGAAGGATGGACACACCTTGCTCAAATGCAGAAGGTTCATGAAAGAAGGAGAACAAGAGAAAACCACCTTTGTTAAAGAGAACAAGCTGTGTTTCAGTTGTCTTAAGCCTGGCCATCTCTCAAAGAATTGTAGCAGTAGGAATGAGTGCGACGTGTGCCACAAGCTGCACCCTACCTCCCTGCACTTGGATAGAGCCAAGGAATACAGGAAACCTACACACGCCAGAGAAAAGGAAGATCAAGGTAAAGAGGAACCTAAATCGACGCCTCCTGAAGTACCCACTACAGCGGCTACAACTCACAGAGCTATCGTTGGTGATGTTGGCACGATCACCTCTGCAATAATCCCGGTCTGGCTCTCATCAACAACCTGCCCAGCAAAAGAAGTCCTTGTGTACGCGCTGCTGGACTCCCAGAGCGACTCGACCTTCATTCTAAGGGAAGTCGCTGACACGTTGAAAGCCAACAAAGACCAGATCAGGTTAAGACTCACCACGATGACTGCAACCTCGACAGTAAACCCCCTAAGAGTGAGCAATCTACAAGTCCGTGGCTACAATACAGGCAAGACGATTCCCTGCCACCAGCCTATACAAGAGAGTTCATCCCAGTCAACAGAGCTCACATTCCAACGAGAGAAAAAGCAAAGTCCTGGTCCCACCTGGAGCACCTTCAGAAAGACATAGCACCTCTGTTGAACTGCGAAGTAGGCCTGCTCATCGGGTACAACTACTCCCAAGCACTTCTACCAAGGGAAGTTGTATCTGGCAAATCAAACCAGCCCTACGCACAACGGACGGACCTAGGATGGAGCATCGTGGGATGTGGAAGTCCCTGTGTTGACTTTGGAGATGCCATCGGAACAAGTCATCATATAGAGGTAAAACAAGTGACACCGGATGTTGAGTCTTCGATCAACCTTCGAACAAAGTGAAAGAAGTGACCCCTACAGAAATCATAAAGGTCCTAGAGTCCGACTTCTCAGAAAGGTCCAAGGAAGATAATCCCATCTCACAAGATGACCTGAAGTTCCTGTTAAAGCTGAAAGAAAATATCACACAGAAGGAAAACGGTCACTATGAGATGCCCCTGCCGTTCAAAAGGGAACGACCATAGCTACCTAACAACAACATCAGCGCGATCCACCGCCTTTCAGACTGAACAAAGATGGAAATTACTACAAGGATTACTGTACCTTTATGGAGGATATCATCTCCCGTGGTGACGCAGAAAGAGTCCCTGAGGAAAAAATAGACAACAGCCCGGCCTGGTACATACCTCATCATGGGGTGTATCATCCGCAGAAGCCAGGAAAAATATGCGTCATATTTGACTGTTCTGCCCGCTTCCGAGAGACCTCCCTCAACGACGATCTGCTCACTGGTCCTGACCTAACAAATGCACTGGTTAGTGTCCTGTGCCGCTTCCGAAACGGCCCTGTCGCAGTCATGTGCGACATCGAATTTTTTTTCCCACCAGTTTCAAGTAAGAAAAGAGGATCAAGATTATCTATGCTTCTTATGGTGGGAGAATTGCCAAATGGATACAGCACTATCAGTCTACAGAATGAAGATCCACTTGTTTGGGGCAGCCTTGTCCCCTGGCTGTGCCAACTTCGGCCTAAAACATCTGGCAGCGCATGGAAAAGGAGGAAAGCGCAGTTCAAGGAAACCAGACGCTTCATCCAAAGGGATTTCTATGTGGACGACGGTCTGGCAAGCGTGGAACGTGAAGACAAAGCCATAAAACTTGTCAAAGAGTCAAGAGAACTCTGCATCACTGGGAGGTTGAGACTGCACAAGTTTGTCTCTAACAGCAAAAGCGTCATGGCAAGCATCCCAGAAGAAGAATGTGCTGGAGTTAAAGAACAAGACATGGACTTCGGAGAACTACATGTGGAGAGAGCTCTTGGAGAAGAGTGGTGTGTTACATCCGACACCTTCCAGTTCAGAGTCCAAGTAAAGCCCCGTCCACTGACAAGACAAGGTGTGCTCTCTACCGTAGCCTCCATATATGACCTCCTGGGGTTCGTGGCACCCTTCGTCCTCATCGGGAAGCAAGTTCTCCAGCAGATGTGCAGAGACAAAGTCGACTGGGATGACGAACTACCAGAAGCCCTAAGACCTCAGTGGGAGTCATGGCTCAGAGACCTCCCCAACTTGTCTGAGACACACGTACAAAGATGCTACGAACCTTCAGATTTCGGCGAAGTCAAAGGCTATGAACTTCACCACTTTGCAGATGCAAGCGTCACAGGATACAGCGAATGTTCCTACCTTCGAACCATCAGCGAATCTGATGAAGTCCATTGCTGTCTAGTAGGGCTGACCCCTATTAATTGATTAGTCGACTAATCGGTCGAAAGGAGCCGTAGTCGACTGGCCAACCTCTTAGTCGAAGAAAAAGAAAAGAAATTTTTTAAATTTTTTCCAAAAGAAAAGAGGCCTAGAAGCGTGGCTAACGCTAATGGCACGCATACCAGAGGCTAACTGCCTACGAAAACAGGCACAGAGGCACTGAAAGAAGATTTCACCCATCTAATGAACACACTAGACTAGACAAATATCAAGATGTATCCATCAGTGGACCAATTGCATGCTTTTGCAGAGGACAAGAAGCCTTCAGTCGACTCCTTCAGACATTAAGCACCCCCCACAGCCCAAATGGAATGATTAAAAAAATAAAATAAAAAAAAAAATTAATATTATACCTTTTTTTTCTGGACGGATTCCCAAGTTGTTCTTGGCTACATAAACAACGATGCCAGAAGATTTCAAATATTCGTAGCCAACTGCATCAAAAGAATTAAGTCAAGTACAAAACCTGAACAGTGGTCCTATGTTGCTTCTGAGGACAACCCCGGTGATCACGCCTCTCGAGGTTTGACTGCAGATCAACTTAAGTCCTCAAACTGGTTCACCGGCCCAAAGTTTCTTTGGCAAAGAGGTCCACTCATCAGAGAATGCAAGAAGGGAGAGGTCAACGAAGATGATCCTGAACTTCGCAAGGCTCTCGTGTGTAACACTGAGACAAAAGAAGAGAGATCTTTACTAGACAACCTGAAGAAGTTCTCTGACTGGACAAGAGCTGTAAAGGCAGTGGCAAGGTTACAGCGAATGGCCAAAGAACGTGAAGGTCTGAAAGAATGCACCATCGAAAATACAAGTATCGAAGAAAGAAAAGAAGCTGAGCTTGCTATCATCAGGCTTGCTCAAGAAGAGGCCTTCCCAGCTGAGATAAAAAGACTCCAAACGCACTAATGGTGGTGGATCATGGGATGCAGCAGCGCTGTCTCGTTGCACCTCTACAGATGTGTCAAGTGCCGAATGTACAGACGACCCCACGAAGAACAGAGAATGGGCGACCTACCTCAAGATCGGATGGAAGCAACTCCACCTTTCACCTACACCGGGATAGATTGCTTCGGCCTAATCTGCATTAAAGAAGGAAGAAAAGATCTAAAAAGATATGGACTTATACTCACCTGTCTATGTTCAAGATCCGTTCACATAGAAGTGGTTGACGATATGACGACCGACTCATTCATCAATGCACTCAGATCATTCATTGCCATCAGAGGAAACGTTCGCCAACTCAGATGTGATCAAGGAACCAATTTTGTTGGCGCAAGAAGAGAATTTACAGGACTTATGAAGGGAATAGATAAAGAAAGACTGAAGGCTCTGGGATGTGAGTTTCTCATGAATCCTCCAGTGGCAAGTCACATTGGCGGTATATGGGAGAGGCAAATAAGAACGATAAGAAGCATCCTGACTACCATTCTGGACCAGTCCGCACAAAGGCTCGACAGCACCTCTCTACAGACTTACCTGTACGAAGTCATGTCCATAATCAATAGCCGGCCGCTCTCCGCTGAGTTTCTGAACAACCCATCCGGACCTTACCCGTTAACCACATTCTTTTTTTTTTATCCACTTTTTCTCCCCATTTTCTATTTTTCTCCCATCCCAATTTCGTATTTCCAATTCTTCCCTCCCCTGTCTTGAACGTTGCTAGACTATGCCTCCCACTGGTCGGCTGTAGTGAGGATAGAAGCCTTGCATCACGTGTCCCCTCCGGTACACAAGGAGGCAACCTGTCGCATGTTTTCACCGCAGCAGCTCGAACTCTCAGCTTGCATATTAATAATAATACACATGATTGTATTTCATATGGGTTTATAATATGAGTGGCGCATGATTTCTTTTTGCTTGCGCAATTATTTAGTCTCACGAGACTTGGTGCACCTTAATATCCGGTGACGTGTTTCCGCCTTCTCCTTTGAGTCCCGACATGACTTGAGGGATGGCTGTATTGACTTTGCGGTCAATACTAGCAAGTAAAGATAGTTGTCCGACAAGACAATCTAACAAGACAAAGACACAACACCAGAACTTATCGATGTTCTCTTATACTGGCATGCAGCCAATAAGGTATTGATTGCTATGGATAATGATTTTTGTTATATGTTGACGGTTGATGTTTAGCTACGTTTTTGATGGGCTTTCAATTGCTAATGGTATCATTTGTATGTATTGTATACAGTGTTAATTTTGGCAGCTATTTTCATTTTAGTTTTAGTCTTAGTCAAGTGCTCCTTTTTCGTTTTCATCATATTTAGTCATCTGCATTTATTTTTCGTTTAGTTAGTTTTAGTCAACTAAATGTCTGAGCATTTTAGTCTTAGTCAGTGTTAGTCTCGATTTAGTTTTTTTTGTTTTTGTCTAGATTTAGTCGCAGAAAACTGATGATTTTTGTCTAGTTTTCGCTAATGAAAAAAAGGCATTTTATATTTTTATATTGTAAATAATGCAATTCTATTTATTAAGTATAGTCTAGCCAAAACCCGATCAGCTGATTCACAATAAGTTCAGTAGAAGGCTAGAAGTCCAATAGTAACCAAACATTCCTTGAAATGGTCAATAGATTCAGAAATAGTCAGACATGGAATGGAACCTATTCTGATTTAAATTGCTTTTTTTTTTTTAACCAACAAAGGAACATTAGGATAGTGTAAATACACAGTACACACTGATTGCAATTCTCACTGGGACCTACTGTACAAATTTCACACACGTCACACACACATTCCCTTTTGTCCCTCGAGTCGTACCGTAGATCGCTGACGTCACTTTAAACTTAAAATGGCGGCCCCCATCAGAGCATTCGGCTAATAACATTAGCTTAGCGAACCTGCCACCGCACTTCTATGTGCATAAAGTGTGGTAACAAAATATCACAGCCCCTAAGACTGGGAGCGTTCTAACTCTACTGAGCATGTACCCAACATTATATGAAAAATAAAAAGTCATTACGATGTTTTAGTGCACTTCAAGCGCTAAAGGGATTCATAACTTATAGCAGGGTCAATCTCAGTGTTAGTACTCGTCTGTTTCTTTTCTTTCATACAAACATTACCTTTTTAAGTGAACGTGGTCTTGTCCTTGTTGTATCCATGTGTAATGTTGATAGTAGTGGGTGTACACAGATGAAAGAGAGCAAGCCTGTGTCTGGGATATAGGTTCCAGGCTATTAGCTCTTCTCGCAGTCGCAGCCTAGCCATCCTCTCAGCTTCCGTCGTGTTAAATGCTATGTTCTTTTGGTAGAACTGTTCGGCTGCCGCACGAGTGTTGAGAGAGTAGCAGATTCCGTTCATGGTTATTGGTATAAGCTGTAGTCACGAGAGACCTGGGACACGGTTTTTAGCCTCACGTATGTTATGTAGCTTGGCTTTTAGCCATAATCGCTGCTGAGCTTAACCCGGAAATGGGAAATGCTGAAATAATAATGTGACTTATTCTAAAGTTATAATTATTTTGTCTCATCTTGTTTTAGTCAACATAAATTAAGAGAGAATTCGTCATGGTTTTTGTAAACTACATTTGTGTCCTCAACGATATTTAATTAATATTATACAACGGCATGCAAATTTCTCGATTTTGATTGGCTGAAACAGTCCATTTACACGTATGTATAGGGACCATTCCACGCTCCTGGTCCCAGGACCCGCCCACAACCGAATCACATCACTCCGCCGGATCACTCCGTCGGAGAAAACAAGATGGCGGACAATAATCTTTAACAAATGGATATGTTGATAGCGTCATAACGACTAAATATGAAGCGATTCTGTCACGGCGAATGTCTTAGTCTCTTACACAATGTTGGATTGTGTAATATATGGGTCATGAATCATTGTGGAACAAAAGAAAAATCGCGGATTGATTGATTGATTAATTTGCAATTTTTTTCTTCTTCTTCCCCTCTCTCTCACACTGTCTGGCTTCCAGACACACTCACTCGGTCGCATACACACCCACACACACACACACACACACACACACACACAAACAAGATGGCGGACAATAATCTTTAACAAATGGATATGTTGATAGCGTCATAACGACTAAATATGAAGCGATTCTGTCACAGCGAATGTCTTAGTCTCTTACACAATGTTGGATTGTGTAATCTATGGGTCATGAATCATTGTGGAACAAAATAAAAATCGTGGATTGATTGATTGATTAATTTGCAATTTTTTTTCTTCTTCCCCTCTCTCTCACACTGTCTGGCTTCCAGACACACTCACTCGGTCGCATACACACCCACACATCCACACCCACACACACACACAGTCAGACTGTAGAAGCAGCTGAGTGCTGCGCTGTTTTAAGTGAGCATGGTCTATTGAATTGATTGATTGGTTGATTGCTAATTTTATTACTTAGGTTTAAAAAAATAAATAAAAAAATAAGGCGAAGAAAACTTTTTTTTTCATATAGGGCAAAGAAAACTTTTTAATTTGTTTTACCTACTTTCTATAGAAGCATCTAAGAATGAAGTTCTATAGAAAGTAGGTCTGCATACCCTTAACAATTGTGTGTATTGAGCCGTACTGTATTGCAGGGGTTCCCAAACTTTTCAGGCCGGGACCCAGAAAATAAGGCGTCAGAGAGCCGCGGCCCAATGCACATCGTCAGGCTTTTTTTTTTTTTTTTTTTTGTCAGGCGACCGATTTTTTAAGCCAAATATCACTTCAATCCTATTAAGTTAGTTCAAGTTAGTTATTCATTTATATGTGCTATTTATGAGAGGGCTAACTTGTTGCAAAATAATAATGATAATAATAATAGCCTCATTAAAATACTATTATTGCTTCGGTTGTTTTCAGCGTTTTATGTGCATAATCTGTTATTTAGTTTGAAATGTTCGTTGAAATAAGTAGATTTTTCGTTTTTGTTTATTTATTAAGTTAATATAAAATCATATAGTCACATTTTAGAATACAATAGAATAGAATTTTAGAATACAACTAGAAACACTGTCCTGGCCTGCCTCTAAGTTCAGTGGCCTGACATTATTCTTTATTTTTTTTTATTTTATTTTTTTCGGAAATCATCTCGCCCGTTGCTGCTCGCGGCCCACCTTTGGGTCGCGACCCCGACTTTGGGAACCACTGCTGTATTGTACCCATTCTGCATCTGGTAATAAAATGTTCAATCAATCATTCCAATAACACACAGTTGGATGTGTTAGTTTGTTGGATCCGTTGGATGCACTTCCGAGCTGCTTCCACATGAGGCAACTTCTCTCAATCATTCCAATAACACACAGTTGGATGTGTTAGTTGGTTGGATGCACTTCCGAGCTGCTTCCACATGAGGCAACTTCTCTCAATCATTCCAATAACACACAGTTGGATGTGTTAGTTGGTTGGATGCACTTCCGAGCTGCTTCCACATGGAGGCAAATTGTCTTTTTTGTTGTTGTGGGAACTACTTTTTCTGGCGGATGGTTTTTTCAATAAATCTTCGATTAATGTGTGTTTATTGTATAGCAATAAGGTTGGATGAATGTGGCAGTTGTATAAAAGCATTACACCACTTGCAGTCGTGATTTGTGAACAATAAACCATATAAAAGAAGCAGTGAAGCCAGACCAGCACTCTCAGGTTCAAAATTTAATGGCAGCCTGAAACAAACATGTTTCGGAAATATGTATTCCTTCTTCAGTGTTATAGCTTGCAATGGACTTGCAGTCAAGATAATGGTTATATACACACACAGGTGGTTAATGATTTGGCAGGAAATGACATCACAGCGCAGGTGTGCCTGAGTCTATTGGTCCTCAATGACAAAAGAAAAGACCTATCAAAATAGAGTCTGTTAGTAAATACAAATTATACAAATAGACCATGTATAAAAGACATATAAAAAGACATAAAAAACACAAAAGCAAAAGCAGAAATTGCATTACATTACCATACCAGAAACTTGCTATGTAACATGCCCGTAGTTTATAGGGCTAATTTAGCCCCTATACTTTTTTCTTTTTTCTTTTAAGCATCAAAGGATAAACATACCTCTTGCAGGAAACAACCACTTGGATTAAACCATATAGATAAAAGGTACTTAAAGGAAACAGGTTAAAACGTTCTCTTCATTCATTCCTCTAGGTTCTATGCAATCAAACAGGTGGATATAATAACATTCCCGTTGTAACAGTAACTTATGTCTGTCTCCCCCTCTCGCGGGCCTGTGGACTAATTCAAGTCCCATGTATCTGAGATCGTTAACGGTATGTTTACACCTGGAAAAGTGTCTAGCTACTGACGACTTTATATCTGAATTTCTCACTGAACACTTATGTTCACTGATTCTTGTTTTAAAGGCTCTGGTTGTCTTCCCCACATAAGAAAAATCACACGGGCATTTTAGTAGATACACAAGATTGGCTGAATTACACGTGATACGTGATATAACAGGTATTTTTTTTGTTCGTTTTCGGGTGCGTGTAAAATTTCTCTTTGATCATGCCTTGACACTGTACACAGGCTTGACATGGAAAATTTCCATCAGGGATATTAGACAAAAAATGTGTAGGTTTCCTTACGGGCAAGTCGGTTTTAACTAATAGGTTGGATAAATTCGCTTGTCTTTTATAAAAGTAATTAGGCGAATGTTGAAACGCTGTCCCTATTATTGGATCCGACTGTAGAATATGCCAATATTTATTGACAATGCTCCGTATGCCTTTCGTAATGGGGCTAAAAGTGGACACGAAAGATACTTTGTCTGTGTTTTCTTTTTTCTTTTTGGGGATAAACAACGAGGCCCTATCAATCAGCTTGGTTTTATTCAGGGCTTTACGTGTCAAATCGACACTATAGCCTCTGTCATGAAAACTGCTTCTTAGAACTTCTGCTTGTGCAGTAAATCTATCTTCAGTGTCGCAAATTCTCCTATAACGGAGTATTTGGCTGAAAGGTAGACTATTTTTCAAGGCAGGAGTGTGGTAACTGGAATAATGTAAGAATGAGTTACGGTCTGTCTCCTTTTTGAAGACCTCTGTATGTAAAGAAATACCATCCGGGGCTTTCTTGATCAAAACATCTAGGAAAGGTAAAGTATGTATATCAGACTTTAATGTAAACTTTATAGTTTCTCTGCAGGTGTTCAAGTACTCAAGGAAGGCATCAAGATCAGACGATGTACCAGACCAAATAAAGAACATATCATCGATATATCTCATATAGGATTTGACGAATTTCTCAAACGGGTTATTATTAAAAATGTGGTCAGACTCATACTTGGACATGTACAGATTGGCTAGGTTCACAGCGGCTGGGGAGCCCATGCTGAGGCCTCTGTTTTGCAAGTAGTATTTATCTTGGAATCTAAAATAATTCCGAGTTAGTACTAGGTCGGCTAGATTAACTAGCGCTTCTGTGGAGGGGAGTAATTCCTCTCTCGAGTTTAGATAAAAACTCAGTGCGTCCAGCGCGTCAGCATGTGGAATGCTGGGGTATAAACTGACTACGTCTATGGTAACTAATAAGTCCAAGGGACTAATATTACAGGTCGAAAGTTTGTTCAAAAATGTAGTAGTGTCTTTCAAATAACCACGCTGAGAAGAGGCCAAATCCTTAATATGCGAGTCAACAAATTGCGAGATTTTTTCTGTAGCGGAACCTATACCAGAGACGATCGGTCGACCAGGAGGGTTAACCAGATCCTTATGGATCTTCGGTAAAGTGTAAATAATAGGCGTAACTGGGTACTCTACGAACATAAACTTAAATTCATTTTCTGTAATCACCTCTGCCAATCTAAGGCTTTTAAGGGTAGTCTTAATTTCCGCGGAAAATTTAAATACTGGGTCTGTATTTAAAAGGGTATAAACCTCAATATCGTTCAATTGTCTATTGATCTCGGATACATACAAACTCTTATTTTGGAGCACGATTCCGGAACCTTTATCGGCTTTCCTAAAAATTAAATCATCGTTCTTAATAAGATCCTTGAGAGCTGCTGACTCTGATTCTAATAAATTAGGGTAAAGGTGGGCTTTGTGACTGGTTTCACATAATTTAAGGACATCAAGTTGTACCAATCTGCAGAATGTCTCCACTGAGGGTGGGTTGAGATGAGGGGTAAACACGCTGCGTGGTTTAAATACCTTTCTTTTGGAGCAAATGGTATCCGGCTCTGTTTCTGGCCTTTCATCAACATCATCACATATAGGCACATTTTCATTAGTAACATATTGAGTTCTCTTATCCAAACCTCTGGCATAAAACGCTCTTAACTTAATGTTTCTAAAAAACTTAAATAACTCAACTTTGGTGGTAAAGGAGTCCGCTTTCCGAGCCGGGACAAACGATAAACCTTTAGAGAGGATATTGTGATGTGGGTCGCTCAAATGTGCGTCAGAAATGTTTACTATATTAGAATCAATGTTAGAATCAATGTTTATCACCGGAACCGTGGATTTCTTTCTTTGGCTCCTCCTCGTCTTCCTACGGGATCCCTCGCCGGTCTGGGAGGGAGAGGAGCGTCCTGCTCTCCGCGAAAATTCGACTGGCTTCGAAGAGGGTATCTGCCTTGAGAGGGCGTCTCGTCTGAGCTCGCCGCTGTGGAGGAAGAATCAGAATGCCGTTGTTGGTCTCTAGGCTGCCAATTCTGCCTACGGTTCCTGGAGTGGGGATGATGGAGCCATGGATACACCATTTGCGTTGCGTAGTCTTGCTCATCTCTTCTCCTCTTAGCTCTCTTGTGCAGTTCGATGTCCAATTTGTACTTGTCGAGCTTCTGGTGTACTGACTCGAGCATTTCGGTCAGCTGGTCAGGCGTTAAAACCGTTTTGATTTCAGCCTCTAACGAGGAAAGTTCAGCTCTGACCTTGGCTAATTTGGAGCCTTCGTTATCAATAATCAAGAGCATTAGATCCATGGAGCACTTGTCAAGGATCGAACACCACTTGTCACAAAATTCAGGAGATTCTCTTCCTAGTGTGGGTTCCTTGGAGATACGCAGGCCCCTCGGAATGATGTCATCCTGCCAGTATTTGGTAAGGGTCGTACCATGGAGAGCAGGACGCTCCTCTCCCTCCCAGACCGGCGAGGGATCCCGTAGGAAGACGAGGAGGAGCCAAAGAAAGAAATCCACGGTTCCGGTGATAAACATTGATTCTAACATTGATTCTAATATAGTAAACATTTCTGACGCACATTTGAGCGACCCACATCACAATATCCTCTCTAAAGGTTTATCGTTTGTCCCGGCTCGGAAAGCGGACTCCTTTACCACCAAAGTTGAGTTATTTAAGTTTTTTAGAAACATTAAGTTAAGAGCGTTTTATGCCAGAGGTTTGGATAAGAGAACTCAATATGTTACTAATGAAAATGTGCCTATATGTGATGATGTTGATGAAAGGCCAGAAACAGAGCCGGATACCATTTGCTCCAAAAGAAAGGTATTTAAACCACGCAGCGTGTTTACCCCTCATCTCAACCCACCCTCAGTGGAGACATTCTGCAGATTGGTACAACTTGATGTCCTTAAATTATGTGAAACCAGTCACAAAGCCCACCTTTACCCTAATTTATTAGAATCAGAGTCAGCAGCTCTCAAGGATCTTATTAAGAACGATGATTTAATTTTTAGGAAAGCCGATAAAGGTTCCGGAATCGTGCTCCAAAATAAGAGTTTGTATGTATCCGAGATCAATAGACAATTGAACGATATTGAGGTTTATACCCTTTTAAATACAGACCCAGTATTTAAATTTTCCGCGGAAATTAAGACTACCCTTAAAAGCCTTAGATTGGCAGAGGTGATTACAGAAAATGAATTTAAGTTTATGTTCGTAGAGTACCCAGTTACGCCTATTATTTACACTTTACCGAAGATCCATAAGGATCTGGTTAACCCTCCTGGTCGACCGATCGTCTCTGGTATAGGTTCCGCTACAGAAAAAATCTCGCAATTTGTTGACTCGCATATTAAGGATTTGGCCTCTTCTCAGCGTGGTTATTTGAAAGACACTACTACATTTTTGAACAAACTTTCGACCTGTAATATTAGTCCCTTGGACTTATTAGTTACCATAGACGTAGTCAGTTTATACCCCAGCATTCCACATGCTGACGCGCTGGACGCACTGAGTTTTTATCTAAACTCGAGAGAGGAATTACTCCCCTCCACAGAAGCGCTAGTTAATCTAGCCGACCTAGTACTAACTCGGAATTATTTTAGATTCCAAGATAAATACTACTTGCAAAACAGAGGCCTCAGCATGGGCTCCCCAGCCGCTGTGAACCTAGCCAATCTGTACATGTCCAAGTATGAGTCTGACCACATTTTTAATAATAACCCGTTTGAGAAATTCGTCAAATCCTATATGAGATATATCGATGATATGTTCTTTATTTGGTCTGGTACATCGTCTGATCTTGATGCCTTCCTTGAGTACTTGAACACCTGCAGAGAAACTATAAAGTTTACATTAAAGTCTGATATACATACTTTACCTTTCCTAGATGTTTTGATCAAGAAAGCCCCGGATGGTATTTCTTTACATACAGAGGTCTTCAAAAAGGAGACAGACCGTAACTCATTCTTACATTATTCCAGTTACCACACTCCTGCCTTGAAAAATAGTCTACCTTTCAGCCAAATACTCCGTTATAGGAGAATTTGCGACACTGAAGATAGATTTACTGCACAAGCAGAAGTTCTAAGAAGCAGTTTTCATGACAGAGGCTATAGTGTCGATTTGACACGTAAAGCCCTGAATAAAACCAAGCTGATTGATAGGGCCTCGTTGTTTATCCCCAAAAAGAAAAAAGAAAACACAGACAAAGTATCTTTCGTGTCCACTTTTAGCCCCATTACGAAAGGCATACGGAGCATTGTCAATAAATATTGGCATATTCTACAGTCGGATCCAATAATAGGGACAGCGTTTCAACATTCGCCTAATTACTTTTATAAAAGACAAGCGAATTTATCCAACCTATTAGTTAAAACCGACTTGCCCGTAAGGAAACCTACACATTTTTTGTCTAATATCCCTGATGGAAATTTTCCATGTCAAGCCTGTGTACAGTGTCAAGGCATGATCAAAGAGAAATTTTACACGCACCCGAAAACGAACAAAAAAAATACCTGTTATATCACGTATCACGTGTAATTCAGCCAATCTTGTGTATCTACTAAAATGCCAGTGTGGTTTTTCTTATGTGGGGAAGACAACCAGAGCCTTTAAAACAAGAATCAGTGAACATAAGTGTTCAGTGAGAAATTCAGATATAAAGTCGTCAGTAGCTAGACACTTTTCCAGGTGTAAACATACCGTTAACGATCTCAGATACATGGGACTTGAATTAGTCCACAGGCCCGCGAGAGGGGGAGACAGACATAAGTTACTGTTACAACGGGAATGTTATTATATCCACCTGTTTGATTGCATAGAACCTAGAGGAATGAATGAAGAGAACGTTTTAACCTGTTTCCTTTAAGTACCTTTTATCTATATGGTTTAATCCAAGTGGTTGTTTCCTGCAAGAGGTATGTTTATCCTTTGATGCTTAAAAGAAAAAAGAAAAAAGTATAGGGGCTAAATTAGCCCTATAAACTACGGGCATGTTACATAGCAAGTTTCTGGTATGGTAATGTAATGCAATTTCTGCTTTTGCTTTTGTGTTTTTTATGTCTTTTATACATGGTCTATTTGTATAATTTGTATTTACTAACAGACTCTATTTTGATAGGTCTTTTCTTTTGTCATTGAGGACCAATAGACTCAGGCACACCTGCGCTGTGATGTCATTTCCTGCCAAATCATTAACCACCTGTGTGTGTATATAACCATTATCTTGACTGCAAGTCCATTGCAAGCTATAACACTGAAGAAGGAATACATATTTCCGAAACATGTTTGTTTCAGGCTGCCATTAAATTTTGAACCTGAGAGTGCTGGTCTGGCTTCACTGCTTCTTTTATATAATACTTAATGGGATTTCAGCACCCAGTGTCGTATCTTGAGAGCGCGGTCTAACTTGACATTTGAACAATAAACCATGCCTAGGGGGGTCTAACGACCACCCCTAGGCATGGTTTATTGTTCACAAACCACTCCTGCGCGTGATGTAATGCTTAAATTTAGTGACGTTAGCGTCACATGGTCTTCAATAACGTGACGTCACGTCTCGTTGTCGTCGATTTCGTTGACAAAATTAACACTATACAGATTTTACGGTTTGGATGGAGATTGGACAAGCTTCATTAAAATCAGTTCAAGAAATCTACTTGTGTACTGTGTCGTGCCTGGAGGATGTCACATACATTTTCACAATAGTTGCTCATTGGCAGCCAAAGTAATTGCTCGACATAAAATGATGCACTAACAAAACAAATGTTTCAAACAATGTAAGCATCCTGCCGGCCAAATACTGTAGCGATCTGTAGGAATGGTGTCTGCTTTTTCCACCAAAAGGCAGGACTACAGAAAAAAGCCAAAGTACGGTAACCAGATGCACCAGTCTGATGTATCTCAAATCCGAAAGACATTTACACAAAAACCTAACTAACTAAAAGAAAGGAGATAGCAGTTTTGTAAATATTATCAAAAGCTTTATTGCAACCCCAAATGAACAAATACATTTATTTCAAAACCTCAACTTACCCCAAGTTACAGAATAAATAATACAATAAAAATTGTTAACATGCAAAGAAATTCAAAACCATATACAAAAACTGAAGATGAATGAATCACCCAGGGCCCCGTTCCCCGTACCTGGATAACTGAGTTAGCCGGATAACTTTCGGTCAAGTCTGACTTAAGCCGGACCTTCCTGTTCCCCGAAGCTGGATTGTCTAAATCACCATGACAACAGATCAAAAAGTTTGAGCCTGGTCGAGAGCAGGGTTTAAGTTCAAGTTAGCCGGATGAACCATCGCCACGCCCCCGCAAAGAAATGACAGCCCGTTTCCTGAAATTATTCCCACAGTCTACGATCTGCATTATACCATTCTGAATTACGTTTTTGTGCTCCATTCTTCCAGAGGGGGCTTTTGAAATGTAAAATAGACCCAAAATGCTGATACTAAATTCACTTTGTCCTAAATAATGCACGTTATATACCGTGGCGCTCGCTCGGTGCGATGTACACATTATGTGGTTATTTTAATTGTAACTGGGATTAAGATGTCTGATGAGATGCGCTGTTTGACGGATTTGAGAAATTGAATGAGCCGTTGACGTCACATTAATGAATGAGAATAAAGAGATAAAACTTCATTCAAAATAAAGAATATTCTAAACACGGGTCTCTCGTTCATTAATGTATAAACAATGAATTTATCCCATCTGGCACAGTGGCGCAGCGGTAGTGCTCAATCCTGGCAACCCGGCGACCGGTGTTCGAAACCCCGTGTTTCCAATATAATTTTTTGGAATATAATATTAATGATTATATGCCAAAGTAGCCTAGTTTTAAGTTAAAATATTATAAATCTACATGCATTGAGGATGTCATTCTTTATATAGCTCTCAACGTGCACCAAATTGAATTATTCCTACATCGCAAAAAGAAGGAAAAGACTAGGTTTCGAACCCCAGTCGTCTGCGTGAAAGTCAAAAGAAGAACCCGTTACACCACAGTGGAGATAAGTAAAAGATCGACCATACATCAATCAATGGGTAAGAGAGCCGTATCGTTATTCTGTATAACAGTTTAACTAATTATTTTCGCTAGCAAGATCTTATTTGATTATTCAATCCAGCAGGCAAGTTTAAAGAAATATAATCTGATTGATTGAGGTAATGAGGGACTTAAAATTAGCCTATAGATAACGCATTTAACTTGTCGGCGAGGCGATTGAGCCGTACTGCAATATGTTAATAAAGTTTTAAATCAATTAATCAATCAATGCCGCTAGAGAATCAGGATCTCTGCTATCGATACGTGCTGGCTTTTCAACTGGAGCGGCCGCGCGCACTTATCCTGGGTCTCAAGTCTGGTTTGAGTTAACGAGACTGAATCCACCTTCGAGGAACAGGAAAATCCCGGCTTCAAACATCGGGTTAACTGAATCTGGATAATGACATCTTGATCGACTTAGTTGAACCAGGTACGGGGAATAGGGCCCTGAAAGTGACAGATATACCAGTGCGTTTTAAAAAGAGTTCCAGGATGTGCACACACAAATACATTTTTAAGGCACTAGACAACCAAAACTGAGTATCAACTTTGAATAATGCTATTGTAACTGGTCTAAAGCGGGAAAAGACTCTACAGAATGTTCTTCATACAGAATGGTCTTCATATAGGCCAATACGTCCTACAGAGGACCTTGGTCTGACACCACCTCCTGTGTCAACACAACCTTTGCATCAACAACCTCGGGTTGGATGATGATAATGATGATGATCATAGAGGTAGGATTCAAGATACATTCTAAGGTGCATCACCCTGATGCATACAAGCCAAACTAGACTTAATTTAATCCTATCTCTGTGATCATCATCCTTATCATGATTAGACTTAATTTAATCCTACCTCTATGATCATCATCATCATTCATGATCAATCATCATCCATTCACTGTCCATTGATAACAAGAAGCTCAAACTCATGGATACTTTAAGAATCTATGATGCTCCAAGGGGAGTTAATCATAAGAAAAACTAATTTTAATGAAGGGGACCTTTAACTCTCTCTGCCACAATAGACCACCTGATCATTTAAATATTGTAAATCAGTGTTTTCTAGAACACTAATGGGAGAAATCGTCGCTCAAAGATTTCACACTTCTGCTCATTTGAGCTGGGCGTCAACAATAGCAACTCCCCCTCACCTGAATAGCATTAACATAATTAAGTGCTGCCTGTCACAGGAATGCTGTCATGACTGAAATAGCTGTTAAACACAGTTACATAGTGGTGAGAGCACTAACTATAATCATAGTGAGATACTGGTGAGAGCATTAACTTACAGTCCTCATATCCCTCCTAGTTACAGTCTTCATATCCCTCCTAGTTACACAGTCATCATATCCCTCCTAGTTATACATACACAAAGTCCTCATATCCCTCCTAGTTACACATACACACAGGCATTTGATACCTTAGATCATAATATTTAAATTTCTAAATTACGTTCATATGGTGTGAGAGGAATGGTTCTTGAATGGTTGAGTAGTTATCTCCACAATAGGCAACAATATGTGCAGTTGGCAGATGTCAAATCTGAGCTCATGAAAATTGAATGTGGGGTACCGCAAGGTTCGGTTTTGGGGCCCAAACTATTTATTTTATATATTAATGATATTTGTGATGTTTCAAAACTATTACAGTTTGTCTTGTTTGCTGATGATACCAATTTTTTTTGCTCTGGAAATAATTTAAAGGAACTAGCTGAATATATTGTGTATGAAATGACAAAGCTAAAGAAATGGTTTGATGTAAATAAGCTATCACTGAATCTGAAAAAAACTAAATTTATGATTTTTGGCAATCGAAAAAACTAGATGAAAATATAGTACTGACCATAGATGGAGTTGATATAGAGAGAGTTAATGAATTTAGTTTTCTTGGTGTGATTATGGATGATAAATTAACATGGAAATCTCACATAGCACACGTTAAAAAAAAGATGTCCAAGAGTATTTTTGTTATGAATAAAGTAAAGGATATGTTAAGAGTATGAGGCAATGAGAACACTCTACTCACCTTATATCAGTTATTGTGTTGAAGTATGGGGGAATACTTATGGGACCAATATAAAACCATTATATATACTACAGTTTCAAACAATGTTAATTATGTTCAGGGCAAGAAATAATACACTGCCAGAAAAACTACAAAATCTTTTTCATTTAGAAAGTGAGTTTAGTAGGAGAAAATACAATTTTAAACATCAGTTTGCACGTACCACACTTAAACAGATGTGTCCTCCAGTTATTGGTGTAAAGTTGTGGAATTCTCTCCATAGCGAGTGTAATGGGAATTATTAAAGGACAAACGATGCGCCGTTTACATTAATCATTCTGAGTCATTATTAATAATAATAAGAAGGTTTATTTAATAAAGAAAGTTCATGACAGCGTGGCCACGCTGCCAGGCCAGTCACCCGCCAGAGACAGACCTGTTTACCCCCTAGCGTCTGACAGGGACTGACCTAGAGGCCTGGTCAGACATACAATTGAATACATGAAATTACGTAGAAGAAAACAAAATGGCTGGTTAGAGAAATTAATAATACGACTATGTTATGGCTAAGCCTGGAAGGAAAAACAGCTCCATCTTACAGTTCCCATGACCTTGGGTTCTGGCTCTATGGCTGGTAGAAACAGCAACTTCGTTACGACTGAGAGAATGATAGAGTAATCTTAAAGAGACATACACACATTAACCAGTAAATCTGGTTGGACTGAAACTCTAGCTGTATGACATGATAAAATAACAGAGACTCATAATGACATGATAATATATTCCACGACAGTTCCCTCCTCTTGATAATTATTAATCACAATCATTATCATTTCATAAAGACAACAAAAAATATTATCATTCAAACACAGATTATAATAACCCAGCAAAAACTATTTTTATTATCTAAAAAACAAAAGGTCCTCTGCATAGACCCCGTGTCACATGCAAAAGAGAAGTTGTCATAACAGCAACCATCATTATCGTCTCTTTGCAAATGCCCAGACGGTGGTTGCAGGACTCAAGGGTACAGTCCAGCCTCTGGTTTTGTCAAGGCCATACTTCTCCCACCACCAAGCTGAAAAATTGAAATCACAAAAGACAACACAGGGCAGTACCTTGCAAGATAGACTGCGCTCACGAAATATAACATAGCGAAAACAGAATACACGTGACTGCATTCTCCGGGAGATAGCCAAAACAAAACAAAAACAATTAGCAGACTCCTCAATGCACAACATATTAAAAAATTTCCACCTGAATCAAAGAAAGTTCATTACATCATTACCTAACATCTTTTAGGACAATACTGTAATATCTGCATGTATTGTGGTTCAAACCTAAGCATTGTGGGTAAAACTTGCCTCATCCCGGAAACGGTCTCTTCTCCCTCCCCCGGTCGCTGGTCCAAGCACCCCCCCTCTGCAGTCCATGTATGCCGTGGCTCGGTCCTGATGATCCTCCCCTCCGATGCAAGGAGCCTGTCCGGTGAATGGCTTAGACCTGCTGGAAACTGTCTCTAAGATCTTTATCTCAGGACCACTGATCCTATCAGACTGGAGTCAGCTGTCGGTTGATGGTCTTAGCGCCCCATCGTTCACTAGCCGATAGGCCCTCTGCCTCCTAGTTCTGGAGCAGATTGGGACAGCTTACTTTCACAGAAACCAGCTGTAGTCGGTCCCCCCACTCAGGCCCTTGGTTGTGGCCCTGATGGAACAGGCCTGCTAGAAACTGTCTCAGTGTCCATGCTGTAGCTGCAGAGTGGAGCTCTGGTCCAGTAGATTAGCTGGGCCAGCTTGTCTCCCCGTAATCAGCTGTAGTCGGTTCCCCCGTCAGGTTCTGCTGGAAACCGTCTCACAGATCTGATGGTCACGGAGTACTGTCCATGTGTCACCGCTGTAACTGCAGAAGCCTGGTACAGACAGTGGTCCTCTGCGCGTCCTCCTCTTGGTCAGAGATGGGTGCCCGGACCGCAAGGAGAGTGAAGAGACCGTTCAGCGAGACCCCACCACAGAAAAAAGAAAGAAAAAACCATCAGTACATAGCTCAAATACAACTGAGGTTTTTGACCTAGGCTTTCTGATACTTATTGTTATGGGAGATTTATAATATAATATGAGCAATAACTTGTAATGTTATCAGTACATGGCTCAAACACAACTGAACACAATCACGTGCACTCCTGTGACATACGAATAAGATTAAAGAGAGAGAAAGAAAATAAAGAATTAATAATAAAAAAAACTGTATTCTGAAGCTGGACGAAGGTCATTCAATCACACTGTCACTCAGGGGTGACATGTTGTAGTTCTCACCTCCTTACCAGAGGACAGGTCTAAGACTGAACTGAACTTAAAGGGGAGACACTGCAGGTGAACTAATATATATCACACTGAAACTTCCCCAGTTCACTACTTACATTAAGACACTACTTTTTTTTTTTTTTTATCACAATTGTATGTTCAAACATGCACATGAGGCCTGATCTACTTAAATATGCACTAATTTGCATATAATTCCAGGACAGAAATCTGAACATTGGATAAAGCCATTTTCAAAATTATAGCTCCATTTTGTCGACATATTAGAGCCAAAGGGGATTTTGGATATCTCTTTTTATCACTCCATAAATCAGAATATACTCCATTCAGTCATTGTTATGGCAAAATTCCATACTATGCCAAATCAGATATGAATAGAACTGGACAAACCAAATAAACAAAAAAAATAAAAGACAAAAAATAAAACCCCACTCTCGCTGGCAGTGTGCTAAACATCCTGCCTCTGAACCACTCCTTCTATCGCCCTTTGCTAAGCCAACACATTTCGATCACCGTGTGTATTGAGCCCTACTGTACTTGTCCTGGCTGAAGAAATATGATTCTGACTCCCCAATAAATCTACTTTAATATTGACTGGTTGAGTGGTGCTGCTTTCCCAGTTCATTACTGAGCCCACCAGACCAAACCTTAAAAATTACTCTAGGTCTAGCCTTATTGATTTGATAGTTTTTTTTTCCTTTTCAATAAATATGACAGGATCTCAGCTAGTGGGGTTCTCTACCTAGGCCTAAGTGACCATTGCCCCACAGTTTTAAGGAGGAATTTTAAATCTTTTATCAACGAATAATTTTTTAGATGACCTTGTTCGTCCTGGAGACCCTCAACATTGGCTTTCTTTCAGGCAAATTATAGGAACAAATGTACTGTTCTGCGGGCAAGGCTGACTACTATGGCTGCTTTACAAGGAAAACAAAACGGATCTATGAGCAATAACTTGTTCTGAGGCCAAAGTTTGAAATAAGGAATAGAAGATAGTTTTAATTCCTCACATTGATCAATTGATAAGGAATGCGCAGTTGGTAATCAGACCATGTAAACAAATGTCCGATCACCAAGTGAGAGCGATCTTTCGTTCGGCAAGACAGTTAATACACACATATGACGTGGAAGGAGCTGGAACATCACCCTGAGGATTGGCTGAAATGACTATTATGGCTGCTTTACAAGGAAAACAGAGCGGATCCCATAACAATGTCACTTATGGCCTTATAGCAAGGATCAACATAGATCATAACCAAATTGTTTTGACTGGCTAATGTGTGCCTCTCTTAAAGAGAAACGCACATACTACGCTGATACCTGATGACAGCGCCCTCTCATACAATACCAAAATCTTTAAAGAGGACTGTTGTTCATCGTGCCATCAATCATTGGAATAACTGCCCACTGAACATAAGTAAATTGAATAGTAAAGTGTCTTTCAAATACCACCTAAGAATGCACTACTTAAATATGTGAGCTGATGTTGATAATGATGTCTACATTGTTAATTGTGATTGTCATATGTATCTCATGTTGTTATGTTTTGTGTCTTCCAAGCACATTTCCATAGTGAAGCCCCTTCCTTCTGCCCCCCCATTATACCTGTCTCTCCCCCCAATATACATATATATATACACACATAACATATATATATACATATATATATATACAGTGGCTTCCCCTCGCCACTTAGGCGACAGCTAATGGGGATCCTTTTCAACAATAAGCAATATGACTTGCTGCAATGTATAGCAAAATAAAGACCAAAATATACACTATCTCTATTGGAATGGAGACTTCAGCACAGGATAAACTAGGGATGGGCAAAAATAATCCAGATCGATTGATCACATGATGTACTCGAGTACTCGTGGAGGAAAACGCTGTACAAAATAAACTTATTTTCCGGTGTTTTTTAGACTTTTATTTTGAAGCCCACCGCTCCGTCTTTTCCGGTGTTTCTAGACTTTTATTATGAAGCCCACCGACCGGACCGGAAGTATTGTTGTGTGATTATCACGACAGCCGCTTTGTATTCCCTTGTAAACGATAACAAACCAGAGCCGCGTTGGGAACCCTGTTGGTAAAAGCAATGACGCCTGCCGCGGACGTCAAGTTGATAAAGTTCCTATAATAACTTTACGAAACGTGTGAAGACATTTTGATCGACTTCTTTTTTTTTAGTTCATGTTATTAGATTAAGCACTTATTGTATACACATGAAGCACTAGATAGACTATTTGTTTAGTTCAATAGTTGTTCTTAAAGAAACATTCCCATCAGGCACCTCGCGGAACCCCTGTGTGCCCCGTGGTGTGCAGGCAATCTACCCGTTATGTCAGTCCTTTGACCACCCGCTTATTGTAAACAATCATGCATGCACTTGTTTTAACGTTATTCTGTGTCGTTAGCCACGCTATATGTTGTATTCATTTTGTTAGTTATTTAGCCAATGTTGTTATCACTGAACGAACACCACCAAAACGTTACTGATCTCTAATCCTCATTTAGCTATGTATTGATCACAGACACAAGTGTCAATCTATGTAAATATTGATGAGTATTTTGGTGGCTGATACAATGTGATGATGAGCAAAAACAGTCCAGCTCTACTGTCAATAACAAGATACTAACTGACGTAAATTCACCCATGGCAATGTCAACACACACAAACGATGCAGATAAACACAAACGATGCAGATAAACACAAACGATGCAGATAAAATAGCGAATTGTTTATCCCCTATCACAGCGTGCGTGCATGTAAACGTGTGTGTGTGTGTGCCTACACAGACAGAGGAAAATATTTCTATGTAATATAACAGCGTGCACAGCCTGTGCTACAGTATGCACTTGTTTCTATTCTATCCTGCATTTAATAAAAATAATTACCCATATTTGTGCCTTTATGGCTGCTCTCTTTTTTTTTTTTTTTTATGTTGATTCAAAACAGGGTATATATTGAAATGTATTTAAATCCCAGTCTCAAAGGTATACCTAAACCCTATACACTTTATGATCACTTTGGAGCTACTAATACAAATTTCAGAAGGCCCATTGTCAGTGATTTGTTCACATGGCCTTAATATATTGCTGTACCTGTATCTCCATCGATCTGTGTGCGTGCATGTGAGTGTGCGCTATACTTTGCCTGAGCTCAGGTCGATGTCTCCCCGCCGTGCGTCCAGCCAATGCGCTGTGGGCCCGTCCCGTCCTGCACCTCCGCACGCCATTGTGCTTTTTTCCCCTCTTTACACCAATGCCCGGTGCACCGGAGTTGATGGTCGCCGGCGAGACCAGCGGATAGGAGATGGGACGGCCGGTGGCGGTGACGCACACGGAAAGACACCGAGCCCAAAATCCAGCCCCGGGCACACCGTGGGAGAAAAGACAGAAAAACAGATTCTTAGCTTCTCCCGTCATGACCCCACAGGCCCCCCTTTCTGGCCCCTCTAAACTGTCCACATTTTCCATTTTCTAGGTAAACACAAACCAAACAGAAAATAAAAGACAACAAATAAAAACCCACAATAAAATATGTGGCAGACAAATCGTTTCCTCTGAACACTTTCGAGAAAAAAGCTCTGTGGAGTAGCGTATCACGCCTGTTATTTCGGATACGTATCACGCCTGTTATTTCGGATACAATGCCCCTATCCTATTTCTTTTCAGAAAAACTGCAGTATGACCAGATAAGGCAGTGGAAAACTAATCACACGACATAAGCCCTGTCCCCCTATCTTTTGGCATCCCACGCACTTGGTATCCTCACGCACGGACCCTCTTCCCGCCTCTTTGTGATAACCCAAAAACAGTGCAACAACCAAAAAACCCAGAATCAGTGCCTAAAACTATCTGCATGAACTTCCCTTTCCACTATAACCACAGTACATTTTGCACACGCCTGTTATTTCGGATACAAATGTAATTCACGCCTAATTATCGGAACATACCTCTTAATTTAAAGTGTCCAGAGGAAAACCATAAAAAGGTAAAGGTACCCAAAAAAAAACAATACTATGTACAAGTTATGTGGCCCCCAAAAATTGGTTCCTCCTGAGCACTCGGAGACAAAAAGCTCTGTAAACAGCGTACAGCCAGAACATACCCCTTAAATCCCAGTACTCAAGGAAACACAGGGGGTTACACACATTATCCTATATTCAATACCCCACTCGCATAATCACTTTATAGATAGAAACAAAAACCGCTTTTAAACAGAATGGCTACTTTATACATAACCGCTTTTAAACAGAATGGCCACTTTATATCTCCCCCACGCGCTCCCATGGATTCTAGCCGTAGTTGGCAGCCAAACGGACGCTAGCAGGCGGTTCCTCACTCCCTTCCCATAATTTATGCGGGGGAGTATTGAGGAGAAGAAAGCGCTTTCCCTGAAACCCAAGATTTCAACCTGCCCGCATAGCGCCTCGGCTCGCGGCCAACTCGACCCCCATCGCTCTAAAATATATATTAACCTAATTAAAGAAAATACCCCATAATTCTTCTCGTCGTCAACATATTTTATTATACTCGTGGTAGGCCCCCGCACCCCGTCTATAAGGCACGAGCCTAATCCCTGCCTAATACATTCGGGACGTACCAAGATTGAGAAACTATAGAAAAAACCATCGCCAGTCTACCAAGCACAGTAATACACCAATACAATGAAAAAAAAAACACTGCAGAGCACATAGTAATATACATTTAAAAAATAGCTCTGACCGGCACCATGTTCTAGTTTAGACCTCTAATTATAAATTTAAAAACAAAAAATGTTTTAAACAGAAATCAGAATGTCAACAGCTCACCGAGTGTTCCTTATCACGCGTCCCCAAGGTTCATGCCGGAGGTGACAGCCAAGCGGACGGCGCAGCTGGTTCTCTCCCCTCGGTGTCTCGCACGGAGGAGCCTCGAGACAGCGCTCCCCCGGAATTCCAGGATTCACCCTTTCTGCAGAGTCCGTTTGGCGGCCGACCTCGACACCCATCGGTTAAAAAAAAAACATCTCGTCGCCATCTGTAATGGGAATTATTAAAGGACAAACGATGAGCCGTTTACATTAATCATTCTGAGTCATTATTAATAATAATAAGAAGGTTTATTTAATAAAGAAAGTTCATGACAGCGTGGCCACGCTGCCAGGCCAGTCACCCGCCAGAGACAGACCTGTTTACCCCCTAGCGTCTGACAGGGACTGACCTAGAGGCCTGGTCAGACATACAATTGAATACATGAAATTACGTAGAAGAAAACAAAATGGCTGGTTAGAGAAATTAATAATACGACTATGTTATGGCTAAGCCTGGAAGGAAAAACAGCTCCATCTTACAGTTCCCATGACCTTGGGTTCTGGCTCTATGGCTGGTAGAAACAGCAACTTCGTTACGACTGAGAGAATGATAGAGTAATCTTAAAGAGACATACACACATTAACCAGTAAATCTGGTTGGACTGAAACTCTAGCTGTATGACATGATAAAATAACAGAGACTCATAATGACATGATAATATATTCCACGACACGAGCTTAAGGGATGTAATAGTGTTTATCAATTAAAAAAAAAGTATTAAAAAAATATATTTAGTCAGTATGCAAATCAAATGTGATCTGAATAGTGAGATATTTTCTTTTTTTTCTTTATTCTTTATTCTTTATTATTATTATTATTATTATTTAATTTTTTCTTGTTTAACACTTTGAGTGCCACGCCGGGTTTTAACCTTAATATCGCCTAATCTATGTTTTAAATTATGGCTATGTGTCTAATCTGCCCATCGCATTATCAAAGACTATTTTCCAGTCAATGCTGTCAAGGCAGATTGGTTTTTTATCGCGTCATTTCCGTTTCAGAGCATTTAGAAAAGCACCCGTTTTGAGATAAAAAACAGCCCATTCTGGACCATTCTATGAAAATCGTCTTTTACTGGAATATTCCACAACGTTGATATTCGTCGGCCTTTTTATGAATCGTTTTCAAATAAACGCTAGATGATCAATATTATACGTGCACGCAAGCACATTCGGGCCGCGCACGGATAATCGCCGCTTTGATTTCCTCTTGGACTTTTACAGTGAAACCGAAAGAGCCCATTTCACAAAACAGCTTATAACTTCATCAAAATTAGTCTGATTATCCTAACACTGATAACATAGAGTCCTTACCTGACATCAGATGGTATCCAACTGGTATATTCCAATTCCTGATCACCATTCGAAAAAATCGATAAGTGTATAGATCCAACGCGATACAGTAGAACTCCATGATCAGCGGGGCTCAGAGGCTCCAGAATGAACTGTGGTAACCCCGGCTGGATCAGTGGACTGGAAAATGTGGAGTACCGGATTTTTTCCCCCATCTATTTTCATTGAGTCCATTCCAAAATCCCTTATGTCATCTGAAAGACGATAGGGGGCGCTTTTTTCCACATATGATCTCCGGCGGTGCTCGTGTATACTCGGGTAGGCTCGCGTGATGCAATATGATTTCAGATCGCTAAATTTTTATTTATTTTTTTAATCCGAGAAATCTCGTGAGTGGCTTTCAACCACATAAAAATAAACCCGAGATATCTCGTGTGTGGCAGTTAAAGTGTTAACTGTGGATTGTGTGTTTCTCGTATAATGGTATAAATTAGGGATGTCCGATATTATCGGCCGATATCGGCAGTAAAATGTGATATCGGAAAATATCAGTATCGGTTTAAAAAATTTAAAAACAATAACAATATTTGTTATGTATATATCCAGTGAAATTATTAGTTACCTGAAATTATTCCGTTTTTTGGACGGGGAAACCATGCATATATCGGTATCGGTTGATATCGGTTGATATCGGTATCGGAAATTAAGAGTTGGACAATATCGGAATATCGGTATCGGTAAAAAAGCCAATATCGAGCATCCCTAGTATAAATTATTATTTTGTGTACATTAGGTTGTACGCCGACCATTAAGTAAATACTTGTTTAGTTTAGGAATAAGGGGCAGGTAACTATAAGATTTATTCTTCTTCCTGCTCCTTTTGTCCATGGAATGATATTTATGATTGTGTAATGAAGAAACTCTGATTGTATTGATTCCATGTGGCAAATAAAAACTCTGAACTCATATCCCTCCTAGTTATACATACATACAGTCCTCATATCCCTACTAGTTACACGTACACACAGCCCTCATATCCCTCCTAGTTACACATACACACAGTCAGGCATGTGCACACATAGAGGCTTGCTTGAGCACCTGCCTTTTTGAGCCTCATCAAAAAAGTGCCATTTTTGTAAAAAAAAATATATGTTTTTTTTTTTTGTTTTTTTACCGTTACGCATATAGACTGCCCTTCCAACTGAAAAATGTCAGGATAGAATCAAAATATTAGGTAAAGAGAGAGAGATGCCCCATATTCCATTGCAGTTTGCACAGCCTCCTCAGCGTGCCTCTCCGCGGACCTATATATTTTATGCATAGCGTGGGTGGTGATGATGATGATGATAGAAACCGCTGTGGCGCATACAGTTGAATGCTAGTATTACACTCATTGAGGGACACGAAGAAGTCAAGTCCGATGGGATTTGGGAATCTCAAATGCAAATCGGGTTTGGAATAAAAAATGCATTTATATTAAACAATACAGAATATACAGCACTTCTTGGGGTCTGTAGGGTAAGCACTTATTCCCTCCCCCCTGAACATTTATGGAGATGTATGGGCCTTTTAAGTCAGTGATAAACGTGTCTTTCAAGGATAAGTGAGCTCCTGCACTGATTATTATAGTTCAATATTCAATATTTGATCACCAAAACCCCCCAAAAAGCATAAAAAGGGGCCCCCCCGCCCGAAAAGGGCCCTTAAAAAACAAGCGTGCACGCTACGCACGCTCGGTTAATATATGCACACAAGTGTAGTGCCCTTTTCAGCCTTTGAGCACCTGCCCCTCTAAAGTCCTGTGCACGTCCATGCACACAGTCCTCATATCCCTCCTAGTTACACATACACACAGTCCTCAATACTATGGCCCATTTGACATCGAGTATCTATCGTTCAAGATGTGAAAAAGGAATATTTTTTCCATCCATACATTGTCGTTTTATACCGTGGTGAATATAAGTATAGTTTTAGAGTGGTCTAGGATCATTCCTGGAAGGCTAGTAATAGACGCGACACATATTATACTTAATCCATTGGCATTTCGTCCCTATACACACTACAATAAAAAATTCAAATGCATATGATCGGTATATTATGTTCCATCATGCATGCATGAAAGGGGGGGGGGGTCGTTTATGATTAATTGATTGTCAATAACGGCATTCGTTAGTACAACAGCATACGTTGATCAGAGCGATGGCTATGAGAACAATGGACAACCAAGCTGAAATTAACGTTAGATTGCTCTTACCTGTGGTCGATGAGACTCCAAAAAGAATATTCCAATTATTTGATTGCCATCTGCTAGATCGTATGTCCATTTGGCCCACGCCATAACCCCCAAAAGCATAATGATTCTGGCGTCCCGAAGGTGATTCAATGCGATCGAGTGTATATCTTGATCCACCTTACAAGATAACTCCGCCCGGAAGACTTTCAATGACGCACAGAGTCATACTTCCTTCAGAAAGTAAGTGCAACATCGGCTGCATACCACCAGGCGGCGGTATCGGACAGTTGCAATCTCAGACACAGTGCCACACATTTCCACAGCACAGCAGGATGAATTATGAATGGAAATAGCGAATGAAAGAAATAATGATCCAATAACGAGTATACTCGTTGTTGGCAGTATTCGATTGACGGGCTATAACGAGTTAAATCGTTTTTGGTGGGGAATGGGTTAAATGATAAGGCCGATGTTTTTTTGTTATAGTCAACATAGCCTACGAAAAGACCAAAACCAACAATGTATTTCTTCTACTTACAAGTATGGTCCTTGGTTCATCCAGCCAACACCAGATTGTAGCTGTGGTGTTCCACAAGGAAGCATACTAGGACCGCTACTGTTCCTAATTTATGCAAATGACATGTCGTCAGCTTGTGACTGCAACTTGTTCCTGTTCGCGGATGACTCAGCCCTGCTGGTCTCTGACAAAAACAAGTTACAGGTTAAAAAAAACCTCAGCTCTGAACTAGGCAGAATCTGCACCTGGCTCGCTGATAACAAACTATCATTACACCTGGGTAAAACAGAGTCCATTCTCTTCGGTTCAAATAACAAACTCAGCAAGACCTGACGGCTTCTCAGTGGGTGACAATATTGTCACAAGGAAAGATGAAATAACATACCTAGGTTCCACCCTAGAGGCAAATCTTTCCTGTGACAAAATGGCATCCAATGTAATAAAAAAGTCAACCAACGAACTAGATTCTTGTACCGGATCTCCTCTCTGGTAAACAAGAATACCCTGAAGACTGGCAGGAGCACTCATTCAAGGGTACTACGACTATGCTTGCACCTCAAAGGCGCTAAAAACTAAATTACAAACATCACAAAACAAACTTGTCAGACTACTGCTTGACCTTACTCCTAGAACCCACCTCACCCCTGCCCACTTTGACAACCTAGGATGGCTTAGAGTAGACGACAGAGTACAGCAACTTGCAATGGGCCTGGTCTACAAGATACACTACACGACTAAGGTACCCATGTACATGTCAAAATACTTCCCAAAGGTCAGTGAATACCACGACCACAACACCAGAGGGAGCTCCACAAATCATGTTAAACCCAGATTCGGCTCAAACAAGGGACTAAACATGTTTCGCAATTATGCCACATCAATGTGGAACGCCCTACCCACAGCTGTAAAGGAATGTGAATCACTACCCACTTTCAAAACCACTCTCAAAGAGCACCTACGGGAGACTGCAATTCGAAACTGGCCCCTGTAAATGTCCAAACCCAACCCCCTCCAATTTACAGTTACCCCCCCCCCCCCACCCCACCCCGCTTACCCAACCCCCTCCAATGTAGTTTCCCCAGCCCCACCCACCCCACCTACCCAACAACCTCCCCCCACCCCACCTACCCAACCTCCTCCAATGTACAGTTTCTTCCCCCTCAAATGTATATACTCTCTTTTTTAGACCCTTTTTGTATCACAAACAGTAGTGTATTTGTAGATCTGGTATGTCATAAATGTCTAGATGTAGCAGTACTTTCTATCTGTATGTCGTGTATGTCATATATGTTATGATGAATTGAAAATGGGGGACCCTGATGTAAACAAGACGAAAGTCTTTCTCTGGTCTGCATCCCCTTAACAATTGTGTGTATTGAGCTGTACTGTATTGTACCCATTCTGCAATATGTTAATAAAATGTTCAATCAATCAATCAATCAGCTCATATCCAGAAATCACAGAACTCAATTGTTATCCAAAGAAAATGCTAAAACAAGTCACAGAGCTGTACGGTTTGTTTTGGTCAGTATAATTCACCATTGGAATGAACACAAGATCGTAGTTCCAGTTCAGAGAAGTATAGTAGTTGCACTTGTGTTCATCGCAATAATGAATTATAGTGACAAAAACAATGGAGTTCTATGAGCTGTAATCTGGTGTTGGCTGGACCATATTTGTAAGTAGAAGAAAGACATTGTTGTGTCTTTCGTAGGCTGACAATTATTATGTTGACAATAAGAATAAAATGTAATTACACTGCCTTATCTTTTAAAATTAAGCAGAAATTGGAAAATGAATTACAACAACATAGCATATCAATGGATGAATGGAAACGGATGGAAACGGATGTGTGAAAATATAAATAGAACAACATGATGCCATAAAAACCACAATACATGGGCCTTTCCAAAACAGGAAGCTCACAGTATAACCAGATGTGTCTTTGTCTACTGAGAAAATGGTTGCAAACCACTAGATAGCACAAGGCCTATGAAACTCATTAGGTTTGCAAACATTTCCTCAGTAGAACTTACCGGTATGAATACATGATTATACTGTGAGCTTCCTATTTTGTGAACAGTATGTACAGTATCATAACTTTAACTAAACTATATTTCTCTTGATGGTAGATTTTCAGTAGTTCAACTTCTTCCGGTGTTAAATAATTGGTAGGTTGCAAAACTATACTCTCAGAGTACCTTCCCAAACACTGCCTTTAATTTCTCTTTCTTCTCTCAGCAGATGTAGGACAGGAGAACATTAATCATATTCTTGATAATGGGCAGGCCTGGGTGGATGTTGTGGGGAAGGTGGTGGGCCATGCTCATCTCCCAGGAATCAACCATGCTAACGTTCAGTCCCTTGAACATGGCTCTGAGCACCCTGTTTTGCTGTAGGGCATACCAGTCACTGTAGGACAGTAGGTGATCATAATCCTGAGCCCTTGGGTTTCCCATGCGAATCACCACCCGCGTTCCAGGGGCTCTGTCAAAGAGGCGCAACACTGCACTCCGAATGTTGCGTAGCCGATTGATGTAGATCTCCATGGGGAAAGGGGTGAAATGGGCCCAGACACTGAGGACAACGACAGTGTTTGTGCCGCCAACCAGGCGGTCCAGCTCATTAGCTACATAGCGAAGCACGCTGACTGGGACATTGAAGGTGATGGGAGGACCGTGGCAGCGGAAGGTCACCCTGACATTATGGGTGATGTTCACTGCCTCGTATGGTCCAAGTTTCACAGGAGAGTGAAGGATCTCTGTCAGCTCTAAGGGCCAAGATTTATGATCAACAAGTTAAAATTAAACAAAGATATGGATGCAAAGATAGTTAGATTGATTAGCAACACTTACCTGGTAACGTTGTATTGAGATACTCAAACCACTGTCGGGCAGTGGAGTCCCCATACAGGTGAACCTGCTTGTTTTTCAGACACTGGATGACGGCAGATGAGTTAAGGAACTGGCGAACTGGAACCCCACCCAGCGCTCGCCACACACCCTGGTAGTAGTATCCAGAAGAGATCACCTTCATAGGCCTTGGTGTCCCCTCTGGTACGTCTGAGAGCAAATAAGACATTTCTTCAATGGTTTGGAAGGAAAAAAAACGGGAAAGAAAAACACTCTACATGTTCCCAATCAATGTTAATGTAACAAATAATCTGCAACCCCTGCACCAATTATTACATCATCAATGTAGAGCCACTGTGGGAAAATAAAGGGTCCTACTAATCACCACAAAGTACCACAAAATACCCCAAAGTATACCCCAAAATACCATAAAGTACCCCAACATACCCCAAAGTACCCTAAAATACCACAAAGCATCACAAAATACCCCAAAGAACCTCAATGTTCCCCAAAGTATACCTCAATGTACCACAAAATACTGTCTCAGAGGTAGAGCAGGTCAACTAATGATCATGGTCAATGGTTTGGTCAGTGGTTTGAATCCCAGCTCCTTCTGTTCACATGCCGAAGTGTCCTTGGGCAAGACACTGAACCCCGAATTGCTCCCAATGAGTCTGGCTGCCATTGCTCTGTGAGTGCATGTGTGAATTGGTGAAGGAGAGGCAATTATGAAGCTCTTTGTGCAGGTAGGAAAGCGTTATATGTGCAGTCCATTTCCCATTCCCAAAGTACAACATATTTTCAAAACAAATGTTTATTTTAATATATTATAATCTCCAAATGTAATAACATTAAACATTTTCAACAACAACAACACAACATCAACAACAATAATAACAGAACAGTATAAATGTATTTAACAAATTCCAGTAATGACAGAAGAAAAGAGACAACAGTAGGCTATACATGACAACATAACAGGACATTCTAACTGTGTCATTACATTACATTATGAGTCATCAAAAAAAATATATATATATACAAAAAAAAATAGAAAAAAATAAATCAAATCTCTTATGAGCATGCATGAACACACCTTCACTATTCAGTGAAGAAGACTTTCCAAGGCTTCCAACCAGAAAACGTGCAAACACTGAAGACAACCATGACACATGGGCAAAACAGAGTCCATTCTCTTCGGTTCAAATAACAAACTCAGCAAGACCGACGGCTTCTCAGTTGCAGTGGGTGACAATATTGTCACAAGGAAAGACGAAATTACCTACCTGGGTTCCATCCTAGAGGCAAATCTTTCCTGTGACAAAATGGCATCCAATGTAATAAAAAAAGTCAACCAACAAACTAGATTCTTGTACCGGATCTCCTCTCTGGTAAACAAGAATACCCTGAAGACTCTGGCAGGAGCACTCATTCAAGGGTACTATGACTATGCGTGCACCTCATGGTACCAAAGCACCTCAAAAGGCGCTTAAAACAAAATTACAAACATCACAAAACAAACTGGTCAGACTACTACTTGACCTTAGGGCTGGGCGATAAAACGATAACGATAACTATCGCGATAAATTATTTCCTCGAAATAAACATGAAACGTGGTCGCAAAGTTTCGATATATCGATTTTCCAAGCTTGGATATCAGCACACGCACTAACAACCAATCAGTGAAGGAGATGGCCAACAGTGAAGGAGACCCGCGGTGCACCTCTGGGTAGAGAGGTAGGACTCTAGTAGTAAACAAGGCTGGCTAAAATAACTAGCTTGCACGGCACTATTTTATATATTTACGTGCCGAGTATGTGTGTGGCGTGAATTCTGAGGCCACGTTTATAGTAGTGTGGGGTATACAGTGGACGTCGTTTCAATATATTGGGGCGGAAGAGAGTATTTTAGGGTAATATTTATTACATTGTCATGGAATACACCGCTTAGACACAACAGGCTGGCTAGGATAACTAGCTTGCGCGGCACTATTTTACATATTTACGTGCCGAGTATGTGTGTGTCGTGAATTCTGAGGCCAGGTTTATAGTAGTGTGGGGTATACAGTGGACGTCGTTTCAATATATTGGGGCGGAAGAGAGTATTTTAGGGTAATATTTAGTACATTGTCTGTCATGAGATACTCCGCTTGTCGGCTAACTGCTAACGTGCACGGACTGATGACGACATCAACATTCGCAGCAGCAAAACAAGTCTATTATATATATCTATGCTACCCGTCCATCGCCGCCGGGCATAAGAAGTTAATTAAACTTGACAGACATTATATCGACGATAATTATCGATATCGAGTTATATGAAAATAATTTTATAATTTTATCGCGGTAACGTTTTTGGCCATATCGCCCAGCCCTACTTGACCTCACCCCTGCCCACTTTGACAACCTAGGATGGCTTAGAGTAGACGACAGAGTACAGCAACTTGCAATGGGCCTGGTCTACAAGATACACTATACGACTAAGGTACCCATGTACATGTCAAAATACTTCCCAAAGGTCAGTGAATACCACAACCACTACACCAGAGGAAGCTCAACAAATCATGTTAAACCCAGATTCGGCTCAAACAAGGGACTAAACACGTTTCGCAATTATGCCACATCAATGTGGAACGCCCTACCCAAAGCTGTAAAGGAATGTGAATCCCTACCCACATTCAAAACTGCTCTTAAAGAGCACCTACGGGAGGCTGCAATTCGAAACTGGCCACCGTAAATGCCCAAAACCCCCACCACCTCCTAATAGACAGTCTCCTCCCCACCGCATGTATATATTCCCTCCCCGCCGTATGGATATTTCTCTCCCACCCCCTCCTAATGTACAGTCCCCTCCCCATCATATGTATATACTCTGTCAGGATCTAGGGGTAACAGTACTGTATATTTGAATACCGTTTATGTCACAAATGTATCAGTACTAAATACCTATATGTCCCTATGCCATAAATGTCAAGTATGTTGTGTATGTCATAAATGTCTATATGAATTGAAAATGGGGGACCCTGATGGAAACAAGACAAACGTCTTTTTCAGGTCTGCATCCCCTTAACAATTGTGAGTATTGAGCCGTACTGTATAGTACCCATTCTGCAATCTGTTAAATAAAGTTTTCATTCATTCATTCACACAACTAAGACAACAATTAAAGTCAATGACAAAAGGAAGTGTGACCCTGACCTCCAAGACAACATGGTTAACATTAACAATTTCAGACAAGATGATGACAACAACTATGATTCACTATTCTCTAAAGACTTTCCCAGGCTTCCAAACAGAAATTATTGTTGAAAATTGAAAATAAAAAAGATTTGATGAAAAAGATTATTTTATACTGTTTGGTCAGTGTTCAATACAAATGTTATTACATTTGGAGATTATAATATATAAAAAAAAAAACATATGTGGTACTTTGGGAATGGGAAATGGACTGCACATACAGTATATAGCGCTTTCCTACCTGCACAAAGAGCTTTATAATTGCCTCTCCTTCACCAATTCACACATGCACTCACAGAGCAATGGCAGCCAGATGCCATGCAAGGTGCTAGCCTGCTCATTGGGAGCAATTTGGGGTTCAGTGTCTTGCCCAAGGACACTTCGGCATGTGAACAGAAGGAGCTGGGATTCAAACCACTGACCAAACCATTGACCATATGATCATTAGTTGACCTGCTCTACCTCTGAACCAGTATTGTTTGGTACATTGAGGTATTGGTATACTTGGTGGAACTTTGAGGTTCTTTGGGGTATTTCGTGATACTTTGTGGTATTTTAGGGTATACTTTGGGGTACTTTGGGGTATACTTTGGGGTATTATGTGGTATTTTGGGGTATACTTTGGGGTATTTTGGGGTATTTTGGGGTACTTTGGGGTAGGGCTGGACGGTATGGTCTAAAATGTATATCACGGTATAATTTGAAGCATAGACGGTAACGGTATATATCGCGGTATATTAATTGATCTTAAAATGGCTAACGTTAGCCCGTTGCTGCACTAAAGCAAGTCTCCTCTCAGCCTCCTTAGCCAAATTGAAATGCCCAAACTATATGACAAGGTCCGTGAGCAAGTGGAGAAAAACTCAGTACAATTAAACACTATGCAACGACCACTGCAAACGTTGAGTGAATCGTCAAGTAACGTTAACGTCATTGCTATTGCTGTGACTAGCTGCTCTAGTCTACCGGTCACAAGGTATGAAGGTATAATCAAAATCCATACCGTAGCGCAAATTCATACCGTTTATACCGTATACCGTTTATACCGTCCACCCCTACTTTATGGAGAATCAAAGAAGAAGAAGGGCACAACTACCCTAGTCATCTCAATGGCGTATTTATCATCCAATCGCGACAAGGTGTATTAAGTGGCAGGTCTGGATGGACAAAAGTCCAATGTTGCTCACTATCAAATCTTACAAAATGTGACTGAGGTGACCTTCCGCTGCTGACATGTCTTGCTCACAGGAACCACAGCCTACATGAACCACAGACGGAGCTAGGAATGATCTATTAATAGTCCATTCATTTTCCAGCGGTACCGGAGAAACCGAAGAGACTGGAGCAGCCGGACATACATCCCCTGTGAGAGTTCTATAGTTGGGGTTATAACATAATTTACAGCTACAAATCAGCATCTTTACACAGGCAAACACACATGCACTCCCAGTAGGCCTACCTTGCTTCTTAGGCAACACATTGACACTGTCAGACTTTGAAGCACGTATGTGGACTTGGAGGTTGACACCACTGAGGAAAAAGAGAGGACATTTCTATAGGTCTCAACAGTACAACTACTGTACTTACGCTGTTGGGTGTCAGACAACAAAATAAATTTAATGGCCCAAATCCTAGATTATGCCTTTTGACCATGAGCCTGATATGGTCAAACAGTCTTCATACAGCTTTTAATCAGTAAATTAATTATTTTGAATGGCCTAGGAGTAGGAAAAAGTAGGGAAAATTTGTTTTTGAGAAATCGAAATGGTGGCCGTATTACTTTACATAACATTTTCAATGTATGTACAATTTAAAATGTAACCATGATCGGACAAGTCGTTAGGGAATAGTTTATTCTTTTTGTGGGAATAAATAATATATTGGAAAACAATTGTCCCACACAGCAGGTTGAGATAATCAGTTATAGGGGGAGTATAGAGAAAAAACTGTTTTTCAAAATGAAGTTTTTAATCCAATATGGCGGACATAGTAAATTTGTTCTCCACAAGGAGCCACTCATAATTAAAAGTTTGGCCTGACGATGGTGTTAGAGGAAAGGACACGGGGTCATCGAAATCAATAGGATTCTTCCTCTAGAGGTCATGAATGTTCACAATAAATCTGAAAAGATTTATGAATAAATCAATGTAGAACTCTCAATGTTGAATGTACTGTTGACCTTGATTGTGTATGGCGTATGGTTTGGATAGCTCAGCTCTTTTAAAATAATTATTTTATTCCAGGGAGAACACTGAAATCAGATTGTGCAACCATAACCTTAATTCACCTTTTAAAGAGCAGTGCCTCCTCCCTGGTGGCGACGGTTCTCTTCAAGCCACCGATATTGTTGTCAAACCTTTTGTCACAGCTCAGTTTCGTGGGCTTGTAGCAGTAATAGTGCTCTCCTGGGTTGTGATCTGTGTAGTTGCACAGTGGCTGCTGATTTGAAGTCAGGCAGATGTTACAAACCATGGTTTCGGACACAGTGCCTGAGCGGAACTGGCTCTTGTAGAACAGCCGGTCAGGCTGTTGCCTTTTTGTCCTGAGAAGCACAGAGACAGCCTCACTAGGGTGGAGCAGTGTCACCTCCACCTGTGCACTACCCTCCCAGAGTAATGGGAAAACACAAGAGTAGGACCCATTCAGGTGGTCCACCACCTGCGCCATCATGCCTGCGACAAGCTCCAGATTGTGCAGCCGAGCAAATAAGACGTCTCCCCCGTATCGCTTGGGCCGACCTTGGAAGTCGTTCATTTGGATCCAAACATCGAGCTGATCTCCTACATGCCGCTCTCCGCCGCCCACCACCGGAAGGATTGTGAACCAGCTGTGGGCGGGGTCACTTGTCTCTTTCAGTGTGGAGAAGAGTGGAGGCTCAGGCTCAGGCCACTTAATGAAATCGAGTAGGGAGCGTTGCTCCAGGGCCTCCTCAGATGACAACTCTGGGCCCCAGTAGCTACAGTAGTTGTGGTGTGAAAGAGGGGAAACTCTGACTCTGGCCAGGTACTGAGGGGTGGAGTGGATTTCTGTGCAAAGCTGGTAGAGAGGGTTGAAAGAGAAGAGAGGTTACTGTACCTATTCATAGTATTCTTATGAAGTATGATGCATTTAATACCAGAATTCACACAGCGGCCATTTTGCTCTTATATCAAGCTCAGGTTGGATTCCTTTCCACCCTGTTCCGAGTGTGGGCTTTTGTCCAACATGTTGTATTACCCCCTAAACAACCGCCTTTATTATCTTTTATTAATTTTATGACGACAATTTAATTTGTTGCTCTGTTGCCTATACTCAACCTATATACCGTAAGAACTCTGACCTCTGTTGTCTATACTCAACCTATACCGTAAGAACTCTGACCTCTGTTGTCTATACTCAACCTATACCGTAAGAACTCTGACCTCTGTTGTCTATACTCAACCTATACCGTAAGAACTCTGAACTCTACAACTGTCTTACACTGTACTCATAACTACCTATGTCACTGTACTCATAACTTATATTCCATACCTACTCTTATTATTTATACCACTGGCTTGTATTCATACCACTGTATATAATAATACTGTATACATTAGCTTACCATATTTACTCTGTAGCCTCGTCATATATACTCCACATATTACACTGTATATTGCTATGCACTTTATTGTTACATTGCACTCTGGTTAGAATACCGACTTAACACTTTGGCTGCCGGAAAACGCCTAAACACGTCATTCCCGGCCATGCTCAAGTTGCCGAAGACGCTTTACAGCGTCTTTAATATCAATATTTCAAAAATATGGGATCGGATTCATATTTCCCCTCCGCTGGCCTGAGATCCACCAGGAGGACCCACTGAGCTCTCTGGCGGTTCAGGAGCGCCATCTGGTGGCCGATCGGCGCAATCGCTTAACAGGAAGTGCCGTAGAGGTTGTGCTGGTCGGCCGTATTACTTCCGGGCATTGGCTATAGGTCCCGGGACTCGATCTCGACACACTACATAGCGATCGATTGCCAATAACTCGATAAACAACATGATTTGGACGTATATACCATTATACAAGCTGGAGATGGACCGGGTAAATCGACATCCCATAATGGTAAAATTTCTACTCTACGATGATCGCCCAACGGCGCGCGGAGACTGGGGTGAGTTTTAGTGTGTAAAATTACCGTCTTCGATACTAACTGCTATTATCAACATTTGACCCACATTAGATGATTGGTATAACGCTGCCCACGGAATTATAAACGCCCCCTAGCCCATCCGGTCAACATCAGATGACGTGTAGTAACTTCTAGAAGTACGTCTAGTTGGAATTTTTTATATCGCGCTGATTGCCATAAAACTGTATTGCATCATCAATATAATGTATTTGGGGCTATAGATCACGTTCTGGAGAAAGCTGCAGAAAGAGATGAAAACATACTTATACATTAGACCATACTTTACTATGAATATGTGAATGAAAAAGTTTAACGTTGCTACACAATGAACAATACATATAGGACTTTGAATGGGCCCTAATAATAGCAATGTAGCAATAGAATTTAAAAAGTTATAGCCCTGCAAAGAAGGGGACTTTCTCTATAGACGGTTGATAATGAATTTAACCCATGGCAGCCAAAGTGTTAATTTGGTTGTGCAATGTTTCAGGCTTTCAGGTGTAACCTCTGGCTGCTCAGACTTCCTTTGCTGCCATTGTTTACAGTCAATTGCCAACTCCTGTGGTTATTTCAAAGAGGCCTCTCGCACGGAATGTCTGTGTAGTTATTTCCTCCTGGAGGGCTGACTGTAATATACAGTAGCAATCATTATTTTGTGCAAGAGACAACAGTTACTAACAATGGAAAATCAATGGTTGCTATGTGCCACAAAATAAGGATTGCTATGTTACAGGCAGCCATCCTGGAAGAAAGAGAAGTACATACACATTCCATGCAAGGTTGTGTAATCCAACTTTGAAAGCAATTTGTTAATTTTATTACTAGAGTCGAATGTTTTTCCACACAATACTTGTGGTGTTTCAGGTCCAAATGACATTTTGGCCAATAATTCCATGCATAATTCCATAGCTCCCCACATGGACTGTTTATCTGCATGCAACCAAAGTATGTTCCTATAGAAATTGCCGCCTAAGGGCACGGATCCACCTGCCTCATATTTATGACCGCACACGTCTTTTTTCAATGTATCCCAATGGGGAGAGAGCGTATGCGGCCGCATGCGCCGCCTATAGGAAATGCGCTGCAGTCAGCTTATTTTTTCAGCTTTTTTGTGCGGCCGAAAGTTGAAACTTTCTGAACTTTCAGAGCGATGCACTGAGCTCATTTTCAGACAACCAATCACAGCCATTCATATCTACCACTCTGTTTGTAACCTGACACCGGAGCTGCCTGCCTGCGTGTCTTGGCTGTCTCCCACAGTAGACGGGCCATTGAGATTCGCGACAAAACACAAATACACTAATAATAATAACTACACGAATACACTACTAAAAAGCTAATAAAAAGCAAAGGGCGAACTGTGGTGTCAGGCAATAACTATATATATAATTAATATACAATAAAGTTATTAAAATATGCTATAATATGTGCAAAACCGCAGCAGGAAAAAACGATAAAAGGATGGCTGTAGATTTCTTTCTGTCATCTACAAGATGCGCTTCATGCCAGCACTGCCGGCGCACTGCCAGTGTTTTTGTGAGATTGGTGGACGTGGGCCCTAAGGGGCGCTCCAGTAGCACACCACATAGTGTGCTGAGCAGTGATGGGCAAGCTACTTGGAAAATGTAGCAAGCTACACTACAAGTTACTCTCGATTAAATATAGCTCAACTACAATGGAAGCTATCCCCAGAGAAATGTAGCAAGCTACACTACAAGAACATGGCAAAAATAGCTAGCTACATCGGCACTACTTTTTTTTTTACTTCGTGATCAAGTTTAAACCAAACAAATAGGCAGGCAAAAAAAAATCTCAGTTTGATTGTTTATTATAAAACTGAAACAAGCCCTCGGCCTGGCTTTTTGTGTCATCCTTTTAACATGAACTTGTATTATGTACAAAAGGAAGGCAAGTTTAGCTGGGTGCAGCCTCTACAAAAGAAAAGAAAGAGACCATTTGGTTTTATCAGTTTTTATAGTATAGTTTGTTGATTACTTTTGATGCAGTAATGGTCTTTTTCTTTTCTATTCTATCTTTATGTATTATTTATCCCTAAACTCTGCATCTTCTGAAACCTGCCCACTTTATCAACCAAAAACACACTTCTTCAATATCTGAAATGTAACTGTTTTACTTCATTTTACTAGTATTATGCTACCGGAGGGGCAAGAAGAGGCCCCCCCCGATTCCCATCTCCATCCGAGGGGTGGATGTGGAGATGGTGGACTCATATAAGTTCCTTGGGGTACACCTGAACAATAAACTGGACTGGTCGGATAACACAGAGGCCCTCTACAGGAAGGGACAGAGCAGGCTGTTCTTCCTGAGGAGACTCAGGTCCTTCAATGTGTGCAACAGACTGCTGCAGTCTTTTTACCAGTCTGTTGTGGCCAGCATCCTCTTCTATGCTGTGGCATGCTGGGGAGGCTACATCAACTCAAGGGACACCAACAAGCTCAACAAGCTGGTGAGGAAGGCTAGCTCCGTGGTGGGAGTCGAGCTACCTAGACTTGAGGTGATGGCAGAGAGGGGGATGATAAGGAAGCTGGCTGCCATCATGGAGAACCCCTACCACCCCCTCTACGACGAGCTAGTCAAGATGAGAAGCTCGTTCAGCCACAGACTCATTCCCCCCCGACACTCAACTAACCGCCATCAGGCTTCACAACAGTGGGCAGCGACTAGCAGCCTCCAGGCTCCACAACAGGGGGCAGCGACAGCGACTGCTACCAGACATTGACCTGGGACTTATAGGAACCCAAGGAGGACAACCTACACTACCTTAGGCTTACTGCACCTTAGGTGGATACTGTGATACTGTGAATAATGTATATTCAGTGGATACCGTGATACTGTGAATAATGTATACTCAGTAGATAGTAAATTATAACACTACCTTAGGCATACTGCACCTTATGTGGCACTGTGAATAATGTGAATATTTCTTCAGCTAGTCAGATAGTAAATTATATTGACCATATTGACCAAATTGTTTACACTGCCTGTGTTGTTTTTACTACCTGTACACTGTGTTGTTTTTACTACCTGTACCCCCCCCCCCCTCCCCCCCATGCTGCTATGATGCCTGAATTTCCCCAAGGGGATCAATAAAGGAATATCTTATCTTACCATGTATATACTACTACCAACTATGCTAATATGTCTATACTACTACAGTATGTACTCAGAGTATAACACTCAAGCTTGACACGGACAAACAATACTACTTATCCTTGGCTGCTAGATATGTACCACTCCTGCTGACTTGTTGTACACAATTTGTAAGTTGCTTTGAATGAAAGTGTCAGCTAAATGACCAAATGTATTTAAATATGTAACTCACAAAACATTCCATGGCCCCAAAATCATGTGGGGACCCCCCTGGGGGTCCTGTCCCACAGGTTGAGAACCACTGCTCTATGTGATCTTTTCCCTCTTTTTTTCTTTTCTCCACCCCCATAATATTGTTCATTTTCTGCCTACAGTGAAACATCATGATGATAGCAGCTATCTGTTAGTTAAAGCTGTTGACAAAAAGTGTACTGACTTGTGTGCTGTTTGGGAACAGTTGATTTTCATCAGCTCACCTGAATGTGTTCTCAAGTTAGTGCTGGGTGTGTGGGAAGTTGAGAGCAGCATATGTTTTAGGCGTTTTTTTCAGTCAAACTCATAAATGTGTCCAGATAGGGCCATTGAGAGGCATTGTTGTTATTGACATCATCATCTTCATCAATGCCATCGAACCCCTCTGCCATTTTGCGCGGACTGGTTCATGTAATCCGTTAAATTGCATTCATTCATTCAGTACGTCTGTGTTTTGATTTTCACTTCCTGGTTTGCGGAGCTGGAGTCCCGCCCTATCCTGCCTCGGATTGGCCTACCCGTAATGTTTTGGCCTAACCATACCCAATCGTGAGTCGTCATACTCGTATCTAAACCAACCAACCAATCATAGTGGGTTTTTTTCTACAGGAGTTTTTTTTTCTCCTCACAAATCTTTATAGTCTAGAGTCTCTAGACTGTTTCTCCCGACAGTAGCGTTGTAGCGTTTCCTCGTCGCTACATCACTACTTCGTTCTATAAGTAGCGACGCTACCATCACGCTACTGAGAATTGTAGTTAAGCTATGTAGCGTCGCTACTTGTAGCTAGCTACTGCCCATCACTGGTGCTGAGTCACGAATTGGTCGTCCCGGGTTCGTTTCCCAGTCCCGGCGACCATTTGCTGCATGTCTTCCCTACCTCTCCTCCTGTTCTTGAATTGAAAATGGGGGACCCTGATGTAAACAAGACGAAAGTCTTTCTCTGGTCTGCATCCCCTTAACAATTGTATGTATTGAGCTGTACTGTACTGTACCCATTCTGCAATCTGTTAATAAACTTTTCAATCAATCAATCAATCAATTCTCCCTCTCTCCCTCTATTGGTCCTGCGTGGCCAGAAAAAGCTGAAAATGCTATAAATAAAAGTTAAAAAAAAAATTAAAGAAAGAAAGAAATTGCCGCCTAAAAGTGCCATCCTCGCTCAAAACAATACAACTCGGACCAGGCCTCGGACTACAAACAGAAACCTTATCCGTTGCCTACAGATTCTGCATTCATATGCAGATATTTGTTTATAGAAATTACCCCCTAAATAATGTACGTTTTTTTTTTTTTAATGGGCCCTTTAATTTAGTTTACTTGGTTACCTGGCAATGATCTGACATCTTCTGTACACAATCATTGACCAGGCAGCCCCAAAGACACTCCCATGCATAGCTATGTTTATCCACTATACTCCCTCACAAGTCTTGTAACACGACTCATTGAATTCCTAAAGATTACAACACAGCAATGAAAAAGAGAATATCTAGATTCCTGGAAGGATGTTTTCATGGGAATCAACACTTCATGGTCTAGCTTGAACTTACTGATTATCTCTTACAGAATGACCTCTTATCTAGACCCTAATCACTCAGGCTTCAGGACTGGTCACTCCACAGAAACAGCCCTCATTGCGGTCACAGAGGCACTTCACTTAGGCCCTTGTTACACACACTGTTTTTGTTTTCGTTTGAATACGTTTTGAATACGTTTGCTGTCCCTATTAGATAGAAATGACGTTTTGGCAGGAAAACGCGTTGCCCTAGCGGGAACGCTGAAAAGGTGTTTTCCTCACCAAAACTCGCCGACAACGTGTCGTGTAATCTGCGCGGAGCCGTTGTTGCTCAATGCCCATGTGCAGTAGATACCCACATCTGCATGCTCTCACCAACGTCCGGTGACAACAGAGCTATAGCTGCAGCTACCATGTGGTGTCAAGTTATTGTTATAAGGACCCCAGTCCAAGCTACAACAGTCTGCATTCCCTTAACAATTGTTTGTATTGAGCCGTATTGTACCCATTCTGCGATATGTTAAATAAAGTTTACATCCATTCATTCTGCTAGCATTAACGATTGCATGAGCAGCTGGCTAACGTTAGCTACCTACCATAGCTACCAGACCCTGTTAGCTCAGAGCTCATCTTTCAACATAACAAGCATTAAACAAAATGGCCCAGTCATCTATTCACCTTTGTTTAATACACACAGCGTTGTCTCTAATGTTATCTAGCTACTGATAGCTCCCGATATCATCAGTTTGGTGCTGGCTGGTTAACGTGAGCTAACGTTAGCTGCTAGCCACAATGCTATACTGTTATACTGGCATATTCCATTCACGTTAGCATGTAGCTAACAATGTAGCTAACAACATCGCCGATCTTTTTTGAGACTAAACTATCCGCTCTTGGTGGTCACTTGTGTTGATGTTAGTTTTGTTTCATCAACAAATGAGAGGCAGAACACACAGTGAATGTATCCGTTTTGTTTATTGCACTTTTATTACACTTTGCTGAAAAATAAGTGCTGCATTGGCTAAATAGCCAGAGGCATTAAAGATGGTGGCGTGTTGACATTTCTTTGCAGGAAGTGTATTGGGACATTCAAGTTCTGATTGGTTGACAATTGCCTTCATGTTCGCCACCTACTGCCACCTACTGCTTTGACATTATACTACATCACTGTGCTCAGGTGACAAAACGAAAGTGCTCAGGTAGCAAAACGAATGTCTGACTTGCCTACCGCTACGTTGCGACCTGGAAAAGCGAAACTCATCATCAAAACGAAACGAAAACATCAGTCAGTCTAACTGCAGCCTTAGCAAAAGTGAAAGGCCTCTCCTCTGTCCTGATTCTCCTAGACCTATCTGCAACCTTCGACACAGTCAACCATCAGATCCCCCTCGCAGGAATGGGAGTGACTGGCTCTGCGCTGACATCATACCTCAATGACCGCTCCTACCAAGTGTCATGGAGAGGGACCCTGTCTGCCACCCGCCCCCTGCGGACGGGTGTCCCCCAGGGCTCGGTCCTTGGACCCCTTCTCTTCTCCCTCTACACTAAATCTCTGGGTAACATTATACTCAACTCTTCCTCTCCTTCCCTCCCTCGGATATCCATGTCTCTGAGGGGATCTCGGCCTGTCTGTCCGACATCTCCACCTGGATGACGACCAACCACCTCAAACTGAACCTAAGCAAAACAGAATTGCTTCACCTGGCAGCCAAATCCTCCCCCCTGACTGACCTTTCCATCACAGTCGAGAATGCAGCTGTGACCGCGTCCCCGACCGCCAAGAACCTTGGTGTTGTCCTTGACACGTCCAATCTTTCACTGTCAACTAAAGACACACTTCTTCAATCATTATCTGATTTTTTTTTTTTTATAATAATAATCTAACCCTAACTAACCTTACTGTCATGCACTTGTCCTAATATACTAACCTACACTGTAGCAGTAGCACTCAACACTTTGATGAGCATTGTTACTCCGCTGATAAAGTTGTACCCTTCCTGCTGTCTTGTTGTACAAAACTTGTAAATTGCTTTGGATTAAATGACTAAATGACTAAATGTAAATGTCTAGCTGCAAAGACATAACTTTACAAATAACTTTAAACTTTTTAACATTCCAACTTCAGTATCTTATATATGTATAAGCGTACGTTTCAATCACAGGATATCTATAACAAAAAAGTGGAATATACTTTCTTTAGGCTTGGGACAATTTACAGGCAAGCTACTTGCTAGACAACTAAAGAAACAAAACACATTATACACATTGGACATCCAGGGCCGCCTCAGGGTGTGTGCGAGCAGTGCGGTCGCATAGGGCCTCGCGGGAAGGGGGGCCTCGCAAAAAAAAAAAAAAAAAAATCTTTTTTTCTTTTTCTTTTTTCTTTTTTTTTGCGAGGCCCTTTTTCATCACAGAACTCAAATCTAGTTTTGCTTATATGCTTATATATTTCACATTAGACACGTTTGTAGAATGAGTCTGACTTGTTCCTGGCTCTGCGGCTCTGCAGATACACTATTGGAGCCCTGAGGCTCTGCAGCAGATATACTATTGGTTTCAACGAAGGGAGGGGTTACATGTGTACAGTCAGCCGGCGTGCGTCAGCTGCGTCTGACTATTTCGTGCGTGCAGCATTGGAGGTTATGCCAGCCAAGACGAAGAGGACGGTCGTTCGGCAGATGGACTGAAGATGAAAGTTGTTACATGTTAGAAAGTTCAGTCAGGCTAGCCATGTCGGCTTAGCTAAAGGCAGGGAAAGCTAGTTAGCTTTAGCTACGTTATAATATCAAGTGCTAACGTGTGGTTCAGTCGGGATAGCCATGTCGGCTAGTAGCTTAGCTAAAGGCTAACTAGCGTTAGCTAACCTAGAGAGAGCGCGTGCAGCATTGGAGGTTATGCCAAGATGAAGAGGACGGTCGTTCGGCAGATGAACTTCGTCAACTCCACGGTTGTCTCCTTCCTCTTGGACATTTGGTGAGTTTTTAATGCACTCTATTCTATTCCCGCCGTGGAGATATCTCTCTCTCTCTCTCTCTCTCTCTCTCGGGCCGGCTAGCTATCGTGGCTAAGGTTATGTTGGCTAACAATATGTGGAGCCAGCGGGCCGGCTAGCTGTCGTAGCTAACGTTCTTATTGAGCCAAGCGGGCCGGCTAGCTGTCGTAGCTAACGTTATATTGAGCCAAGCGGGCCGGCTAGCTGTCGTAGCTAACGTTATATTGAGCCAAGCGGGCCGGCTAGCTGTCGTAGCTAACGTTATATTGAGCCAAGCGGGCCGGCTAGCTGTCGTAGCTAACGTTATATTGAGCCAAGCGGGCCGGCTAGCTGTCGTAGCTAACGTTGTATTGAGCCAAGCGGGCCGGCTAGCTGTTGTAGCTAACGTTATATTGAGCCAAGCGGGCCGGCTAGCTGTCGTAGCTAACGTTATATTGAGCCAAGCGGACCGGCTAGCTGTTGTAGCTAATGTTCTGTCGAGCTAGCGTCAGTACCTGGCCACTCTATTTGCAGTTAGCCTCTTTAGCTGATGTCGGCCGTTGGCTCCTTGCTACTTTGTTTTCTCTGTATAGACCCTCTTCTCTTTGGATTTAAGTGTTTATCTTTGTCCTTTTGGATCTATGTATATTCATGTTGCCTTTGTGAAGTTATCTTTTCCTTCTGTTTTGTTCTTCCATTAAAAGTTGAATATCCTTTAGGGGCTCATCTTAGCTGTCTTGCTTATCTCTCTCTCTCTCTCTCTCTCTGTCTGGACCACAGACTCATCTCTCTCTCTCTCTCTCTCTCTCTCTCTCTCTCTCTCTCTGTCTGTCTGGACCACAGACTCATCTCTCTCTCTGGACCACAGACTCTCTCTGTCTGGATCATGACAGACTCTCTCTCTCTCTGTCTGTCTGGACCACAGACTCATCTCTCTCTTCTCTCTCTCTGTCTGGACCACAGACTCTCTTCTCTCTCTCTCTCTCTCTCTCTCTCTCTCTCTCTCTCTCTCTCTCTCTCTCTCTCTCTCTCTCTCTCTCTCTCTCTCTCTCTCTCTCTCTCTCTGGCCTTGCTCTGGTGGAGGGTGTGCCACTGTGTGTGTGCCATCATGTTAACGTTAGCCTCAGTTAAACCTTGCGACGCCTCGTTAGATGAAGCTGTGTTCTGAGGTGTCCTGTGTTCTGAGCTGTGTTCTGAGCTGTGTGCTGAGCTGTGTTCTGCATGTGTTCTGTGTTCTGAGATGTGTTCTGAGCTGTGTTCTGTGTTCTGAGCTGTGTTCTGAGCTGTGTGCTGAGCTGTGTTCTGCATGTGTTCTGTGTTCTGAGGTGTCCTGTGTTCTGAGCTGTGTTCTGAGCTGTGTTCTGAGCTGTGTTCTGTGCTGTGTTCTGAGCTGTGTTCTGAGATGTGTTCTAAGCTGTGTTGTGTTCGCGTTTAAATCTCGCACAGGGCCTCGCATTTCTCCCAGGCGGCCCTGTGGACATCAATCCCAAACAGGAGGAACTGACACACACACAGCTAGGAACAGATTTCCCCCCCAACATTAACACATTGACCACCACAGCAGGGGGCGCTGATACCCCATTCATTGCCAGGTCTTTATTCAATGGATATAGTTTTAGACTGACATTTGCAAGTGCTTAAAATATATCTTATATTAGATCTATGGGTCTAATAACGCCGTCGGGTCTCAGTGAGCTGCTTCTAGTCAACATTGCAGAGACACGTATTTCATTCGTACATTTCCGTTTTATACCGTTTTGAATAGAGTATGTGTTACAAAGGATCAGATTAAACCGAATATATATATTTATTGATTGATATATATTGCATAATATTTGTATATCGTTTGATATCCCTTGTATATTCATTGTACATATACACGGAATATCCCTTTAGCCTAGTACAGACCATAATATTTCATTCTCCTATTGGACAGCGGTCCACAGGCGCCAAGGCCATGCCTCCAGAGTCAGGTTCAAAGCCACCGTCAAGACATGTCTGTACATGCCCGGCCTTGCCCAAGAATACGAGACAGAAATGAGGTTGGCACTAGATTGTTCGCCGTGCATATAAATATGGCGCAGGTGAATACAGAAGTACTTAGAGAAACTTAGTGTTGTTACCCAATAAGTTGAAGCCTCACCCACGATACTCCGTGTGGTGAAGTATGGCCTGTTTGGCCCCAAATAAGAGCATTGAGACCGCGTGCGAATTAATAACTGAATTGTCAGAGTTTGGCGCTATACCGTCGAGTGCGACATATTTCTATTAAGTCAGTAATAGTCTATTTGTGTATAGTGTATCGTGCGGCTAAAGTTCTACAGTGACCAGCATCACCAACGCTTCCTCGTATCAGCTAGAGAGCTTATCCAGGCTGGGCTGCTTTCATGGCGCTTTCACCCGAGGAGCCCTAGACGAGAACCGTGTGGACATGTACACTGGATTAATCTACCCGACGACTACATAGCCCTTTGCGGCTGGATTATATTTGCTTTTGGTCCTGTGATTAATGGAGCGGAGAATCGCCGACGCCTACACGTGTGTGGGATTTACCCTGTGAGGAGCCACGTCGAGTCTGCGCCTCAGAGAGCCTGAGGCAGGCTAGCTTTCTTCCCTGTGGATCTACAGGCTACGGAGAACAGCTGTATTCGTCTGTGGATCAAGATCTTATTGCACCGTCTCCCGTACTCGGAGTCTCCTTATCATCGTTGACCCAGGCTCTACTACCGACAGATCCTCTACCCCTGCTGGCTTACAACCGGGGGGACCCGTCCAGTATCTCCCGCTATATATTACTAGTGTACCATAGATATAATTCCCTAAGATTCAGGTTGTATAATTACCTCCTGCGTAACCAGAGAATGGACATTCATTATTGATTTGCCTACGCACATTCCTTTGCCTTATAAGCGCATCCAAAGTAAAATAGAGAAGTATATTATGTACCTTTTGCTGCAATAAATACTTAATTACAACTTTGTGTGGAACCGATTCATTGTGGGAAGTGTTCATCATATTTATATATCATGTACTGTATGGCCAGTAATTAAAGTACATAAGACGGTAGTGGTTTAATGATACCATACTTATCAATACAGTCAGGGAATTGTACCCCTCAGTTACAATTGGTCCTTCGAGCCGGAGGGTAACTAGTGTAATATTAATATAGTATTATTAATATTGACATGGCCAATGATGAACACTCCACAAAACGGTTCTCCTAAAGTAGATCGCCCGCAGCGTAGACGGCAGACACCTCAGTACTTAGAGGATTACGTTGCCAATATACTACCTAGCTTTCTACAGACGGTAAATGCGGAAAAAGTAGATAGTAAAATTATGTCCGACCCTATCGACCAGGCTACCCCGCCAATAGAGGCCCTAGTGGGTTCTAACGTAACTGACCAAGCTCACGGTAGGGACCAGGAGGGACCCGACATGACTTTACCCCCGCCAAGACCGAAGAAGTAGTCCCCGGAGAGCTCCAGGATAAAGACAGCCCTCCAAGGATGGAACTCGACCCGCTACAAGAAGAGGCGAGCACCCCGGAGATGGATCTCCAGGACTCGCCACAGGAGAACAGATCTCCAACGAGTACTGCCAGGAATATGGTAAGGGACCGGGCCGAAGCCCAGCGCGCCGCCGCCGAAGCCCAGCGCGCCGCTGCCGGTGCCCAAAGAGAAGCAGAGCGCGACCTCGCTCTCACCAAGCGCGAAGCCGAGCGCGACCGATTACAAGCGCAGATAATGGAGCAGCTGATCACCAGGGCAACACCCCCTCCCTCCGCACGGGGTTCCAGGGCCTCGTCAAGACAAGGGTCAAGGGCACCCTCCCCTACCCGATCAAGCGACCCTGAGCCCGACCACCAGAGAGAGCCTATACCCCCCTCCGAACCCCTTCCCCGACCGGTCCAAGTGAGACCCAGCTACAAGGAAGAAACGGTCTACACCGCGGAGAGGCTAAATAGACGACTACAGGATCTAGAGGACCTGCCAGAGGAAGAAGAAGAGGGAGAGGAGGAGAGTCAAGCCCGACAGCAGCACAGTACTCCACAGGACCAGGAGGTCCAGTACAGCCCAGGCTCTACCCCCGCGGCTCTGCGCTACAGACCCCCGACTCAATTCACGGGTGAGCTTGACGCACGACCAGCCCCGAGGAACAGCACCTGGATACGCGGGCCATGGTACCCAGCAGGTACCAGCCCACCAAGAGGCGTAAGAGGAGACTCGCCTAGGAGGCCTCTCTTCCAACGCTCACTGATGTGCCAGCCATCCATGGCATCATACATTGGCACACCGACGTTTCCGGACTTCACCCACGAGAACAGAGCACAGTACACGGAGCTACGAATGTGCTTAGAGACAATGATGTCCGATGTAGCTGATGAACCGTACAAGTATGCTATCCTACTGAAGCACCTCAAGGTGCCCCGAGCGCACAATATAGCGCTGGCCTATGCCACCTCTACTACCCCATACACAGCGGCTCTAGCAGCACTCGACCAAAGATATGGACGCATATGGGACTACGTAATACAAGAGATAAGGCATATTGACCGCCTACCCCCAGCCACAGACAATCGCTCACTAGATGACCTGTCTATCAAGGTACAATCCCTGGTAGGGATGCTGGGGGCGCAAAGAGAAAAGGGTATGCACGAACTGTACGCGAACTCTAATGTCGAGAGGATTTTAGAGAAGCTTCCGCCCGCCCGACAAGAGCGCTTCAGGCGGCAAAGAGACCACCGTGATCCTAACGGTCCCGAGCCATCCCTCCTAGACCTAGCCGACTTCCTGGCGAGAGAAGGCAACAGCCTACGGTTGGATACGTTCATGCGGAGCACACCAAGCTCCAGAGAGGGACCTAGGAGAGCAAACGATGGCCGCAGATTGGTGACCGTCATGCACCAATCAGAATCAGTACCGAGCAGCAAGAACCACAGTACCCCCTCGATGAAAGAGAAGTGGAAGATGGTGTGCCCGTACTGCGAAAAGGAACACTGGTTGTCACAATGTGACACGTTCAAGAAGATGACCGCCGACGAGGTGAGTCAATGGATAAAGTCCAACCGACGCTGTTACCGATGTGCGCGCAGTCACATGGCAGCCGATTGCCGCTTAAAGAAGAGGTGTAGTCGGTGTGACGGAGCCCACCTAGATGTCCTACACGACAGTAACAGAAGAAAGCCTGCACCCTCAAGCAGCACAAAGGCAAGTGTTATGTACATTGACCCCGCCAGCAGCGGGGGCGCCCGGGTGCTCTTAAAGGTGGTCCGCGTAACACTGAGTTACCAAGATAAGGTCATGGACACTTACGCCGTCCTTGACGACGGGTCAGAGAAGACCCTTCTCCTCGCGTCCGCTGCGGCCCAGCTGGGGCTGCGGGGGAGCGAAAACCAGATGACGATTCGGACAATAAGAAGAGATCTAAAGACGATAAAGGGCGAGAATGTCTCCTTCACTATCGCAGCAAGCGGGCAGCCAGAGAGGCGGTATAGGATTACTAACGCTTTCACCAGCCAAGAAATAGGCCTGTCGCAGTACACCTACCCCATCGCCAAGCTGATGGATAAATATGTGCACCTGCATCAACTACCTATACCGCTCATAGACGGTGCCACCCCGACCCTGCTGATAGGCTCTGACCATGCAGACCTCATCGTCCCGATAGACCGGGTCCACACAGGGCCCAGAGGCTGTCCTGCAGCAGTCGAGACCCGCCTAGGATGGACATTACAAGGCCCCCTCGCTAAGTCTCTTAACCGAACAGCAGCCACTAACTGCCTCCACTCCAGAGTGACAGAAGAAGACACCACCCTCCTACAGCATGTCGAGAGGCTATGGACACTAGAGACAATGCCCTTTAAGAACGAAAAGAAAGACATTCGTTCCAAGGAAGACATTTACGCTATAGCCCTCCTCGAGCAGGGGACAAAGAGAGTCAAAGTCAACGGAGTGATGAGATACGCAACTCCACTCCTGAGGCGAGAGGGTATGCCTACCTTCCACGCCCCAAAAGAAGCGACGGAGCGGTATCTATTGAACACAGAGCGGCGCCTAGCCAGAGACCCCGCTCAAGAGACTGTGTACCGCGCTGAGATTAACAAGCTAATCACAGCGGGACACATAAAGAAAATTGACATTAAAGAGGCCGATCAGACGACCGAATCATGGTACGTGCCGCACCACAAAGTCCACCACAACGGCAAGGATCGTATTGTGTTCAACTGCAGCTACCAGATCGGATCACAAAATCTGAATAAAGAGCTCTTGCCCGGCCCAACACTCGGCCCCTCTCTACTAGGCGTGTTACTACGTTTCCGCCAAGACAAGGTGGCCATCAGCGGCGACATCAAAGGGATGTTCCTGCAGGTGAGACTAGTGGAGGAGGACAAGCCCCTGCTGCGGTTCCTATGGAGAGAGAGGATCGGGGATGAGCAACCAGCCATCTATCAATGGGAAGTCCTCCCTTTCGGAACCACATGCAGCCCATGCTGTGCTACGTTTGCACTGCAAAAGCACGTCGCAGAGGATCCAGCAGCTGATGAAGAGGTCCGACAAAGTGTAGGAAATAGTTTCTACGTGGACAACTGTCTGCAAAGCGTCTCGACGCCAGAAGAAGCCGAGGCCCTTCTACTCAAGCTCCGCGCCTCCCTGATCAAAGGCGGCTTTGATCTCAGGCAGTGGGCCAGCAGCGACCCGCAAGTATTGCGCAGCCTCTCCCCCGAGGACAAGGCAGCAAGCAGCGAGACCTGGATGGCGACCATCCCAGGAGAAGCCCAAGAAATGACATTAGGACTAGTCTGGCGCTTCAAAACAGACTCGCTCCATTATAAACACACACCCCTGACCAAGGAGCAGGGAAGGTCGACTGCAATACCGACCACCAGACGGAGTGTATACAGAACACTCGCCAGACAATATGACCCGTTGGGATGTATTCTACCTTACACCACCAGGGCAAAGATGATTGTAAGAGCGCTATGGGATAAGGACCAGGGCTGGGACGACCCCATACCCGAGCACCTTGCGTCCACATGGAGAGAGTGGGAGACGGAACTCAGCTCACTCCCAGGTGTCAACATACGCCGCAGCTACTTCCCACCCACAGTGAGGCCGTAGACGTGCCAGATGGACCTGCACGTCTTCAGCGACGCCTCCGAAGTAGCCTACGGTTCAGTGGCCTACTTGCGTGCCCGAGAGGAGGGAGGAGAAATACATACTGCTTTCATCCTGGCTCGCTCAAGAATAGCCCCACGCAAGCAACAGTCTATCCCGCGTCTAGAGCTCTGCGCAGCCCTAGCAGGAGCGCAACTCGCCACGTTAATCCAACGTGGACTCACCATTCCGGTGCAAGGAACAATCTTGTGGTCAGACTCCACGACAGTACTCACATGGATCCGGTCTGATTCGTGCAGATACAAGGTCTTCGTGGGAGTCAGAGTCACAGAGATTCAAGATTTAACAGAAGTAGCAAGCTGGAGGTATGTGGACACAAAACACAACCCAGCTGACGTCATCACCCGGGGAATGTCCCTGGATGACCTCACCCGTCACAACCTATACAGTGACGGGCCAGAGTTCCTCAAGCTCCCGGAAGAAGAGTGGCCTACACCCACCCCACGGGAAGAGAGTAAAGAGGAGACCGAAAACAAGAAATCTATGTTCTGTGGATTGAACACACTCGTCTCCACAGACCCCGACATAGACGATTGCCTCACCCTAGAGAGTGCGCAGCTAAAGACATTCCTGTGGCACCACCCAGAGGTTCAGCTCACTACTGACATTACAGCAGCTGACTACGAAGAAGCAGAACTTCTTCTACTACAACGAGCCCAGAGAGACTCGTTTCCCGATGAGCTAGACTGTCTACAGCAGGGGTCTCAAACTCGCGGCCCGCGGGCCAATTGCGGCCCGCGGGATGATATTTTGCGGCCCCCTACTGGACATCAGAGTGTAGTGTTAATGCGGCCCGTGCACTACTGTTTGCCGAGTCGTTGCGCGAGAGTTGGAAGTTTTATTTATTTGATCACTTGTAGGCTACCATAGCGCAGGCTCATGACAGCAACATTATGTTAGTGACTTGGTTGAAACGTGATTCTGGAGTGATATGATATCAAGTAAAGTGGAAGCAAATGCATCCTCGCTATCTCTCCTCTGCGAGCAGTGCTGCGCGCTGTCCGCCTGCACTGCCACATATGTCTGTCTGTGTGTACGGGTCTGGTCCAATCACATACGCGTCCCGTCAGCGTTTTTCCCCCTCAGCCACAGTCTGCAAATCAGAGGCAGAGTAGGGGAGTAGGGCGGGTCTTCACGGACTGCATGTCGTCTTTCTCTTTCAGTTCAAATCGGAGCAGAGTTGAAAGCGCATATACAGTAAACTCACTCCCAGTTTTATTTCTGTGAGATAAATGTAGCTATTAGCCTATTTTCGCCAGCAGGCAGCCAGCAGAAAAATATGGCATTTTCAAAGATGGTCAGTAAAAGAAAAGTCGACTGCAATTCAAAGGTGAATGGACGGAAAAAGTCCCAGCCAGGGGCGTAGCTGGAGATTCTGGGCCCCATTAAAGAATCAATTTGTGGGCCCCCAATCTATTAAAAAATGTGGGGCATTTATTTATTGATGAAAACGCATAATATTTTTTTTACCTATTTTTTTTATAAACAGCTTTGTGATAGAATAAAAAAAATGCACAGTGCATTTCCATAGCTGTGGATGAGTCCACTGACACCACTGAGAAGCCTGAAGAACCGTTCATGTTCTGAAGAACTGTTCATGTTCTGAAATGTTATTGCTAAAGATTGAGAAGATTGGATCAGTTGTACTTTTTTTTTTAATACTTGAAACCCTTTTTTTGTGGAATATTTGATGCGGCCCAGCCTCACCCAGACTCTACCTCCAGCGGCCCCCAGGTAAATTGAGTTTGAGACCCCTGGTCTACAGGGAGCACAGCCCGTCCCATCAGACAGCAGACTGCTCCACCTAGCCCCCGAGAGCGACGCCCATGGTCTCATCAGAGTGGGTGGTCGTCTGCGGAGAGCTCCAGACTTACCGGATGACGTCAAGTACCCGATAGTCTTAAACAGCCGGCACAAGGTCACAGAGCTGATCATAAAGAAATACGACGAGGATGTGCATCACGCCGGGGCAGAGAGAGTCTTCGCGGAGATCAGACGTCGTTATTGGATACTGCAAGGGAGAGAAGCAGTGCGGCGCTTCCAGCGAACCTGTCTAGACTGTCGTAAGTGGCGAGCGCAGCCCAGTATACCCCGGATGGCTGACCTACCTCCCTGTCGCCTCCGACTCGGCAACAAGCCTTTTCACTCCACCGGTATGGACTGTTTCGGCCCGCTGTATATAAAGAAAGGAAGAGGAACCGAGAAGCGGTGGGGTATTGTATTCAAATGCATGACCACCCGAGCAATGCATATAGAACTCCTTCCAACCATGAGCACAGACTCATTCCTTATGGCCTTCCGAAGATTCACATCGCGGAAAGGCAAACCGTCTATACTATTGTCTGATCACGGGACAAACTTCAAAGTCGGAGAAAGAGAGCTGAGAGAGAGCTTCCAAGCTATGGGCCCAGAACTTAAGACCCACCTCGCTCCATCCCAGATTGACTTCCAGTTTAATCCCCCGAACGCACCTCACTTCGGTGGAACTTGGGAACGAGAAGTACATTCTATAAAGACAGCCCTGTACGCCGTGCTTGGGGCCCAGACCGTGGCGGAAGAAGTCCTAATGACAGTCCTCACGGAGATCGAGGGAGTATTGAACTCAAAGCCCCTCGGTTACGTCTCAAGTGATGTAGCAGATGTCGACCCAGTCACCCCCAACACACTCTTGATGGGGCGGCTGGACCCCGCGCTACCACAGACAATGTACAGGCCTGAAGAAGCGAACGGCCGAAGAATGTAGAGGTACAGTCAAGTATTGGCTGACAAGTTTTGGAACAGCTTCCTACTCCACTATCTACCGTCTCTACAGACCCGCCAGAAATGGGTGAAAGAGAGAGACAATTTGACAGAAGGAACAGTCGTCATGATTATCGACCAGTCACTACCCCGAGCTATGTGGCCGGCTGGCCGCGTAAGCAAAGTGATCACCGGTGCCGACGGAAAGGTCCGAGCAGCCGAAGTGCTCGTCCAAGGACGGATCTACACCCGACCCGTGGCGAGGCTAATAGAACTGCCAAGGCTCCCCGATACTATCGATGACGACCATGACCCCATGACTTTGTGAACTGCCCGACCCCTCACAACAGACATTGAGTAGTGGACAGTGCGGTTAATCTGTCTCTGCTTAGCTAATTAGGTGGGACTAATTAGGAGGCAGCTGTTACAAAGGATCAGATTAAACCGAATATATATATTTATTGATTGATATATATTGCATAATATTTGTATATCGTTTGATATCCCTTGTATATTCCTTGTACATATACACGGAATATCCCTTTAGCCTAGTACAGACCATAATATTTCATTCTCCTATTGGACAGCGGTCCACAGGCGCCAAGGCCATGCCTCCAGAGTCAGGTTCAAAGCCACCGTCAAGACATGTCTGTACATGCCCGGCCTTGCCCAAGAATACGAGACAGAAATGAGGTTGGCACTAGATTGTTCGCCGTGCATATAAATATGGCGCAGGTGAATACAGAAGTACTTAGAGAAACTTAGTGTTGTTACCCAATAAATTGAAGCCTCACCCACGATACTCCGTGCAGTGAAGTATGGCCTGTTTGGCCCCAAATAAGAGCATTGAGACCGCGTGCGAATTAATAACTGAATTGTCAGAGTTTGGCGCTATACCGTCGAGTGCGACATATTTCTATTAAGTCAGTAATAGTCTATTTGTGTATAGTGTATCGTGCGGCTAAAGTTCTACAGTGACCAGCATCACCAACGCTTCCTCGTATCAGCTAGAGAGCTTATCCAGGCTGGGCTGCTTTCATGGCGCTTTCACCCGAGGAGCCCTAGACGAGAACCGTGTGGACATGTACACTGGATTAATCTACCCGACGACTACATAGCCCTTTGCGGCTGGATTATATTTGCTTTTGGTCCTGTGATTAATGGAGCGGAGAATCGCCGACACCTACACGTGTGTGGGATTTACCCTGTGAGGAGCCACGTCGAGTCTGCGCCTCAGAGAGCCTGAGGCAGGCTAGCTTTCTTCCCTGTGGATCTACAGGCTACGGAGAACAGCTGTATTCGTCTGTGGATCAAGATCTTATTGCACCGTCTCCCGTACTCGGAGTCTCCTTATCATCGTTGACCCAGGCTCTACTACCGACAGATCCTCTACCCCTGCTGGCTTACAACCGGGGGGACCCTTCCAGTATCTCCCGCTATATATTACTAGTGTACCATAGATATAATTCCCTAAGATTCAGGTTGTATAATTACCTCCTGCGTAACCAGAGAATGGACATTCATTATTGATTTGCCTACGCACATTCCTTTGCCTTATAAGCGCATCCAAAGTAAAATAGAGAAGTATATTATGTACCTTTTGCTGCAATAAATAGTTAATTACAACTTTGTGTGGAACCGATTCATTGTGGGAAGTGTTCATCATATTTATATATCATGTACTGTATGGCCAGTAATTAAAGTACATAAGACGGTAGTGGTTTAATGATACCATACTTATCAATACAGTCAGGGAATTGTACCCCTCAGTTACAGTATGGTTTGGGTGTTTTTCAGTCATTCCAGGAAAAGGCGAGAAAAATACATTTTACTATAATCCAGTCATCACGTTGTAATTTTTCGGCTGATTATCTAAATCATCCTGAAATCAACGCTAGATTATCACTATTATGTTTCCTCGTCCATACATGAAATGACCGTCGTAGCGGGGCGCTCCCCCCCCACCGCCGCCAACGGTAAACAGCGTTACACGGTCCACACAGATAGCTGTGATCGGGGTAGAAATAAATGTCAGATCAACGATCAAATTCATATATGATGTTCTTACCTTGTATCTGATGTAATGCAAAAGAGATAATCCAAATATCTTATCGCAATTCCAAATAATGCTCATGGAGGTCCGCACCACACTACCGACTGTTTCACAATGACAGGCGGGTGGGCGGAGTTACTGATGCCATCGTTGTATAGAAGTGGCTCGCCTGAATATTTAAACCCCACCCGCCCCCGGCTCAGATCGCCTCCTAAAAGACACAAGCCCATTTTCAATGAGATGCAATAGCTCCGCCTGGCAGTAGAGGGCGGTGTTGACCGTCTGCCAGCTCAGACAGGGTCTGAAGACTATACCAGAGGCTGCAGCTATGAATTATGAATAGATATAGCGAATAAACGATATAACGATCCCAAATACTAGTAAACTCGTTATTGCCGTTATTCGATTGGCGGCCAATAACGAGTAAAGTCGTTTTTGGCGGGGAATGTGTTAATATGCCTAAATTGTCAACTGATCAGATGGAATTATTAGAACGCTCAATAACACAGAATTAAATCAAGAAGGCTGTTGCATGTATGAAAGTAGGGAAGTCTTGGATGGATTTCCTGTGGAGTATTATACAGTAATCAGTATATTGGTATTCTGGCACCAATATTACAAGAGGTTTATAACAAGGCTTTTACATTAGGATATCTCCCCTCAACATTATGTGGGGCCTTAATATCAGTAATACCTAAAAAAGATAGGGACACAACAAATCCTGGTTTGCTGAACCTGAATTGCAAAATAATCTTTTAACAAAGATTCTGGCTCTACGTCGGAAAGGGTATTACCAAGCATCATATACCCTGATCAAGTAGGGTTGATGGTAATATATTTATGTATTGTGAAAGTAATATATTTACGTATTGTGTAAGTAATATATTTACATATTTGCTTGCATGAGTGCTCACACCACTACCAATAATATGATTATGGTTAGAGTTATGGTTATTTTTAATGTTTGCTTAACATTATGGTTAAGATATAAAGTTAGGGTTAGGACTAAGGTTAGGGTTAGATGTAAAGGCACTTGCCTCTCACACAGGTGCCCAAGTTTTGATCCCCAGCAGGGGAACTTTAATGTTTCTTTTTTTTATCTACTTTTTCTCCCCATTTTCTCCCATCCCTATTTCGTATTATCCAATTCTACCCTCCCCTGTCTCGAACGTTGTTAGACCATGCCTCCCACTGGTCGGCTGCAATGTGGACGAAGCCTTGCATCGCGTGTCCCCTCCGGTACATGAGGAGGCAGCCGTCACATCTTTTCACCTGCACAGCGCGATCTCTCAGTGGCGAGGAGTAACGCGTGGTAGGCTCACGCTGCCCCCGATACTTCCTGATTCTGCTGTACAGGCGCACCAACCGACCTGTTGGAGTCGCTGTCCACAACGTCCGATCCCCACCCACCGGCTTTCCCACCCCCTAATACTGCCAATTGTATTAGTATGAAGGACCAGCCAAGCCGGAAGCAACGCAGAGAGCTGGGCTAGAGTTTGGAATCCAGTGAAATCTACCGGGATTCTATATGATGTGCATTCCCTGGGTGTACCGGGAGCTTATGCCAAAATTAACTAAAATACAACCAGAAATATAAATATTTGTGACATTAGTTAAAGGGGAACAATTTTACTATTTCTTTCACTATTTGGGCACTTTTACACAATTCCTGTGAGTCTATGGAACACCTCTGTAATATATATATATTTTTTTTATTCATTGTTTTGTATTTCTAATCAAGTCCTCAAAAACAGCATTTTTCTACCTCAAGATCTCGAGCTGTTTTGAGCCTGGGCTCCTAAACCACTGCGTGCGTTCTGGTTCGCCTGAACATTAACATGCAGCGGTGTCTTTATGACATCACATATAGGGCACATTTTCAAATGACTCAGTTCAGTGAGGGTGAATATTGTGAGAGGAGAATTGGAAGAATGCGCCAATATGAGAATTTTTTGAGACATAGATCATATTAATATAAGTTCACATAGCTAGGAAACAATGCTAAACACTCAAAAAGGCAATTTATAAGATAGTTCCCCTTTAAATGAAACAGGGTACATCTTTAGTAGACCCAGGGCTAGATCCACAAAGAATGGATTGCACGGTGCTAGTTGCACCCTTACTTACAATCCATTATGAATTGAAAATGGGGGACCCTGATGTAAACAAGATGAAAGTCTTTCTCTGGTCTGCATCCCCTTAACAATTGTATGTATTGAGCCGTACTGTATTATACCCATTCTGCAATCTGTTAATAAAAGAGAAAGACTTTCATCTTGTTTACATCAGGGTCCCCCATTTTCAATTCATAATGAATTGTAAGTAAGGGTGCAACTTGCTCCGTGCAATCCATTCTTTGTGGATCTAGCCCCCAGTCATAACTGTGCTCTGACCTTAAAATACGGGACCGTATATAGCAGGATCAGGACAGCCAGGAAGATGAAGATGGTGATATATTTGGAACGGAAAAGTGAGGCTCTCGCCGCTCTCGTCTTCTTAGAGTTACCAGTCTTCATCTCATAATCCATTGAGGTTACAGTGTTGCACACTTATCTGATGGAACAAAAACACATAAACAATTGCTAAATAACATAAACTGCAAAACACAATGGGCAACACTTTCTAGAAGTGATATTGATAACAGTGCTATAAGAAACTGCATAATGATGTAAAGTCCCCCCAGGGGATTTAGGCTGGATAGGAACATTGAGATATATTTTGTGTCATTTATTTTTCTTATTGTCAATATAGCCTACAAAAATACCAAAACCTACAATGCATTTCCTCTACTCTCAATACTCTTCCTACTCTCTCCAACCAGCTCTCAACCAGGAAGACATACGTTCCCATTGTCTGCTAACATCACTAAATACAGCTCAAACACATATTTCCAGTTTCAAATATCATAATGTATTATCATGAAAAACAGGGGCATTTAGGGGTGTAACGGTAGGTACAGTACACGTATTTGTACCGAACCGCTTCTGTACGGGATCGGTTCAGTACACGCTGTGTACCGAACAAATACATGAATGCAATGTTATTTTAACTACTAACGGAACACACATGCCCATGCACACCACTGAGAGATTACCATAGCATAGTCATTTAGCATAGCCTCATAGTATGGTGAACATTCTAATACATTTTTTTTTATTGATTATTGATTTGAATATAGAATATTCGTTGACAGCCCTACTTAACAGTAACTGCAGTGCACACTACATCACCCCTGAGTGCAACATGGAAAGCCAAACTTTCCCCCATTGTACCTAAAACCTGTACCGAACTGTGACTTCAAAACCGAGGTACGGAACCTTGGTTTTTGTGTCCTGTTACACCCTGCCGGCATTGTACTGTAGTTATTACAAAATTTACTTCAAAGGCAACAAGATCTATTGATGAATATAAGTAAACAGAACAGCGTAGTAAATTACACTTGAGTCCAGGAAAAAGTACAATGCTCATGTGTAACACAATGAGGAATTATGCAGACTTTTTCTTTTTTTTTAACAACAATGGAGTTCTATGACTTCTGGATATGAGCTGTAATCATGTGTTGGCTAGATAGACCATACTTGTAAGTAGGAGAAATGGATTGTAGGTTTTGGTATTTTTGTAGGCTATATTGATATTGACAATGAGAAAATGATTTACAGAATTACACTGGCCTTATCCTTTAATTAACAGAAATCTCTCTCTCTCTCTCCCCTCTCTCCCTTCCTCTCTCTCATAGACAGTACAGCTACAGATGAAAGGAACCTGCCAACATGGTAACAGCTGTATTTTCACACACAATGTATAGGAACACTGAGCAGCAGTAACCTGTTCAACTTGCTGCGAGAAATATTTCAGTGTAAATAATTGTCTAACTCCATATTTGGGCATATGACATGCTGTTAAAAGGTGTGACAATCGGGGCGCCCCAGTGGCGAACCACATAGCTCGCTCAGCCGCGACACGGCCGACCCGGGTTCGACTCCCGAACCCGTCGTTATTTGCCGAATGTCTTCCCCCCACTCTGTCTCCCATTCCTCCTCTGTCTCTCTCTACTGGACTGCCCAGTAGCAATAAAGCGATAAAAACGCCAAAAAAGAAATCTTAAAAAAAAGAAAAAAAGTGTGACAATCATCAACATCCAATCTACAAGATGAAACCGCCATAATAATAATAGCCGACAGGAGGTGTGCGTCTGCATGTGCGTACGTGCGCGTGTATGGGGGTTATGGCTGTATGTGTATTTTGGGGGATATGACTATGTTTTGGGGGGTTATGGCTGTAATAAAATTAACAAATTAATATTAGATTAAAGGAAGTCACATTAAATTCAGCAAATGTTGTATTCTCTAACCTAATATTCATTGGCAATGCAACGGTTGTGCCTTCAAAGCATTAAATTGATTTAATATTGCCATATAATTTATTATGAAATATATTTCTATCTCCACATACTGTACTTTAAATTGTTTACAAAATAAATAGTTTTATGAACTGTCTGAACCACCCCCCCCCCCCCCCCCCCGCCCGCCCACCCTTTAAAGTTAAAGTTGCAATAGGCAATGTTGGAGAAATGCATTACCAAACAAGCTCTGAATCACCTTTCAAGCCCATGCACATGCAACGTTAGGTTATAACTATAACCAAGTTCTGTTAGTAATGGTGACGCTCGGCGTCACTCACGCACTGTACCTCGCTTGTGCACGCACACTGAATAAAATTCCACAATGTACCTTTATCCAAATATTCGTCTGACCACACCCCTCATCAGCTTACCTTCATAATCAGGTGTGTGGCCACCTACTCGCCTCCTTCCCAAGCTTTCACCACAAGGTGAGATCAAGGGCTGCAGCGGCGTCCGACGCCGAGCGTCACCATTACTAACAGAACTTGGTTATAGTTATAACCTAACTTTCTGTATCGTAACGGCTCTCGCTCGGCGTCACTCACGCACAAGGGAGGCCGAGCGAGAGCCATTGGCCGACAAATATACCCCGCTGAGGCCCCCCACAACCATCAGATCAGGGAGGACGAGCCCCCCCGACCCCCCCTAATGGAGGGCACCCCCCCTATTGGGGGATCACGGGAGGGCGACGGACCCGACCGTGCGAAGAGGCACTCAAGCAACTCAACGCACAGGGTGAGCAGACCGTGGCCTGACCCCACGACTACCCACACGCACAACCCGCATGCCACCCGGGAACGAACGGAAGGAACGACCTCGTTACTGCCCCCAGAAATCACAGGGTCAAGAGCAAACCCAACCCCGTGGCAAGGCCGTAGCAGCGGAGCGCGAAGGAAGACCCAGACCCACCAAAGGGACTGGACCCCCTGGAAAACGGGGGCCCGGAGAAGTCCATGATGCCAGCATCAAGACCCCACCAGGTGGTCACCTAGTGACCCCGCCCCCCACATCGCCAGCGTATTCGGACAAAGGCCCCTCACAAGAGCGGGCCCTGTCCCCCCAATAGCACACCGCCTGGCACACTGACCCTGCAGGACAGGCAGCCAGCATGGCCGTAAGAACCAAAGGCTTACCACGGAAGCAGGCAGCGCACCGGGGAAAACCAGGCAACAGGCTGTAACCCGAGCCTGGAGTACTGCGGACGAGACAGGCGCCAGAGGGGTCAGCTGAAACAGCCGCCCCGGCGGAAGGGGCGTATGCTGGCGTTGTTGACCACCATGACAAAGCCTCCCTCAATGAGGCAGCGAAGGCTGACACGATTGGCAGACGTCATGAACGTGCAGGGGCACACTCAACCGGGCAACCCGGGAGTTGACACTGCACCAACACACCAGAGAACCAACCACCCAGACGTTACCCTATGCGGTGGTTGGTCCCATAACCCCTAAAGAAAAAACTCCAAAACGTACCTGCGGGCACTACCGCAGTACAAGTGTTTTAGTTTCCAACAGGGTTATCCCAGGCTTACGGGTCGACGAAACATTACTTTGGACCGGGCCCGGCGATACGGGGAGCACAGGGTCCCCCGAGGAGGTCAAAGACCACCCCAACAGGCCCCTCTTCGCCATGCGTAAGAGAAGAGCGAAAAGAATGGAGAACCAGCCCCAAGCACCCCGTACTTGGTATTCCCAGGAGGTCTCCCAACCAAGTACTAACCAAGACCAACCTGCGTAGCGGCCGAGATCTGACGAGATCGGGAGTGTACAGGTTGGCACGGCCATAAGCCATTACGACAGTGCAGAGTACTATGTACCCACAAGGGTCTCCATAGCGCCTAACCCTGTGACACCCGGACCGACCTGGCATTTCTCCCCCTGGAAAAAGCCCAAGTCCCTCAGGGTACCAGAACAGCAGATCTGCATCCCCGGCGGACAACAGGTTTAACTGATCCGGACCAGCGTGACCAGAACCAGTCCCGTGCCCTAACCACGCCGACATGCCAACTCCAGGAGAAGGGGCAGATATGCGTGTTGATCCTAAACATGAAAAGAAGGCGCCACCCAGACGTTCGGTGCGAACCGCACCCGGTGGCCCACCCCCAGGGCGTGAGACCCTTCTACGTATGTTCAGATCCATTCCGTCACCATCCCCCGATATGAACGAGAATCCGTCGACAACCAACATAGGTCGTCGGAAGAGGAAAAACCCCCATCCCAGTTGCTTTATAAAAACGCTGTTTTAACCCCAAGCAACCAAGGCGCGCCAGTCAGTTGCTTGATGTTCAACAGAACACCCCGAGCTAGCACTATGTGTGCGTCGGGCATATCCACATCAATAAACAGGCTATTTAGACCTTTCATTGAATCCCCAAGGCGCCCAGGGGAACGACAAGAGGGGTGTGATGCTTCCTAACCCCAACTCTTTTTAATAACAAAGAAAGAAGCATCAACAGCATAAAACCCAAGCTGCACAGCCGGGAGTAAAAACTGTTTACATTTTTACATCCAGTCACCCCTTACTTAGAGGGTTTAGACCGAAATTCCCCAGAAAGCCTTCCCACATGAGTCGTAGTATGAAAAAGATATTTCAACTGTGAGTCACGTGACCAACTGACTCAAGTTTACACATAAAATCGAGCGTAGCAGACCCGTAAGCCCTACGCTCTAACTCGACACTTTAACACCACAGACCTTACGTAAAGATCTAACTCACGGAAGCCGTCGTCATAGCAACGTATATGCTATGACGGGGGGAAACCCAGCACACGACTCCTGTTTGTAATAGGAGCCGTGTCAGGACAACCCTTCCCCCCCCCCCCCCTCCCCCGCCAAGTCGTTGAACGGCTCGGCCCTGACTGGCTCAACAGGAAATGAGAAAAAATCCCCTTGACCAATCAAGTGGGAAGGAGGGGTTTATTCGGCACCCCCTCACAAAAAAACCTTTTTCCCTACACACAATAACAACTGTAGCATTTTGAGACCTTTGGTAGAACGCTAATGTATAGCGTAAGCTAATACAATGCCCGCTACCCACAGACTGTGAACAGGATTTATAACAAAACCAAGTCGTGTGTGTGTGAATCCTACACCCGCTTTCTATGTTGTACATAGAAAAAACACTGACAGAGAGTATAACGGCTAGGCCGTGGAACGTGTGTATACGAGTATTACTGCAACTAACACAACAGTGTTGTGGATCAACATTACTTTGCTTAAGCAACAGATCATACAACCAGCTTCTACCTGCATGTGGAGCGTCAGGCTAAGATAGAATCTTTCTATGACTGAGTGTATGCTTGCAGACCTTGCTTAATCTCATAACACGAACGTGACTCATCCCTCAATGTAACAATGCAGATTCACATTTCGCAACCTCATCATATGTATTGTTGAAGAAACACAGTTTGTTTGGCCAAATAATACAGTCCCCCTTTAAGAGGACTTTTTATTTATTTAGGCACAAAATTATCATGAGGGCCGGGGAGGGTATAGAGGGGACCACAGGGGGAAAAAGTCACTCAGCGGCGTCTGCTGCCTCGAGCCGCTCGGGTTTTGCCACCCCGTGAAGCCCCGGAGGGACGGTAGTTAATCGGCTGCTGGTCTCGTCGTTCCCTACCGTCTCCTCCGGTCGTGGATGGGCCGGCGGCAGCAGAATCACCGTCTCTCCTCCTGGCCTTCTTGGACGGGCCAGCAGTGGCGGCGGAGGCAGTGGTAGGCACGGCGGAGGGAGCTCGACGTCGTGGAAGCCTTCTGACTCCACCGGCAAGGACGGGAGGCGGAAAATGGGGTTGGAGAACGGATCTCTTCTCTGCCATCTCTCTGCACATTGAGGTCATCAGCTGCAGGGCCTTCCCGAATAGTCCAGCATCGGAGAGGTTGGCCGTCAGAAGAGGGGCTCTCTTCTTCTCTGGCACTCGAGCCTGCTCCAGCCAAAGGTGGCGCTGGATCAGGGTAGCCAGAGCGCGCACTTTCCCAGAAGCTATGGCCTGCACCTGGGTAAGATGCAGTACAGCTCCTGCCGCCTGGATGATCTGATCGCGTTGCACCTCGGTCAGATCCGTGCCGCCAATCATTATCCCCGATACAAATCTAGCCAGCTGCGCGATGTTAGAAGAGGCAGCCAGCGACTGTGTACCAGCGACAAATGACTGGTCACCCCAATATGCCAATCGCCTACCCGATTTTCCTTGGAGAACCGGCTTGCATAACGGCTCCCACACCACATCCGGACAGAGGAGAGCGGCCATCGGCCTATCAAGCCGTGGCATGCCCTCTCTCATACTTTCGACCAACCCCGCCACCCGCGTAACTGGTACGTAGGCGGGGGTAAGTCCCATGATGTGAGACACCACCTGGCCCCGACGAACATAGGCCCCCATTGAGGGGAAAAATGGGTAGACAACGTCCACACCTCTCACCGGGCGACGCTGCCAGAGATGACCTATGAGATCATCGGGGGCAGGAGCAGGCAATGGCTGCGGCAGCGGCACGCCGTTTGCAGCGGCAGCTACCGCCATGAGCTCGGGGAACAAAGCCTGCAGTTCCCCCTGCTGACCTTCCTCCACCGAACCCGCATCCCTCACATGCAGCAGGCTTCGACCGGTTGAGGAGCCACAGTCTGATGTGGCTGATAGCAGGGCATCCTGCCGATGAGGCAGAGGGGGTTCCCCGACATCCTCGAACAAGGCGACCCAAGGAGACATTTCTCCCCCCTCCAGTGTTACCTGGACAGGAGGGATACTCGTCTCCACAGGGTCTTCAAACAAGAATCCGTCCGACTCTTCCATGTAATCCTCAGTTTCCATCGGGCATGCAGAGACCGACGCATCCTCGCTGGTCTCCAGCAATTCCCCAAACCCAGGCCGTTCGTGCCTGCAGGACACCATCTTGCGACGTGAACGGGCAGACGCGAAAGGTTTACGTCGCAAATCCTCCGGAACCAAAGGAACCGGCCGCTCACGAACGGACGATTCCCCGGAACCAGAGGAACCAGAGTCGGGATCAGGCCACCGCCGGGGCGGCGGCACCGATGCACCGGCTCCTCGGAGAGGCAAACTACCCATCGGCTGTCTCCTGGGCTGGGCTGGCAACCACGGAAGTGGCAGCAGCCCCGCACCAGCGCGCACGACAGAGGCGGGAATGGAGAACCGCTGGTGAAGAGTGGGTCTACTCTCCGAGGTAGACATTATGACTTAGATTTTCCTTTTTGAATAGTTATGAGAGAAGAAAAAAATAAGCACAATGTAAACACGTCTCAACTTTCTTCAACTAGCAACACGTCAAGTGGGGATCTCCAAAGGCACTTCCTTGTTGTGAAAGCGAAGAAGGAGGCGAGTAGGTGGCCACACACCTGCTTATGAAGGTAAGCTGATGAGGGGTGTGGTCAGACGAATATTGGGATAAAGGTACATTGTGGAATTTTATTCAGTGCGCGTGCACAAGCGAGGTACAGTGCGTGAGTGACGCAGAGCGAGAGCCGTTACGATACAGAACAAAGGTTGTCCACAGACTCCCAGAGGCACCAGCATCTTTTAATTAAGCTTAATTAAAATAATAATAAAAAAATATTTCCCAGCCTCTGATCGGCAGGTGGTTTTGCACACTGTATTTACTTTTTGACGAGGAATGTGATGGCAAACATCTGATGGCCAAAAAACGACAGCTCCCTGAATTAATAACCATCAGGATTTAAATGCTAGCAAAAAACAACTAAAGAACTAAAACATTTTAGAATAGTTACAGTTTACCTTCCTTTCCTGGCACAACACATCACTGTGCATTGGTACCCATGTGAATGGCTTTCCTCCAGAGTGCAGATCTGGCCAATCCATGCAATCACCTGCAATGATTACCACTCTACATTAAAATTGCTCACTTATCTTAAAGGGCAACTTTGATTTTTTAAACTGGACGCTGGACCCTGTCAGTGACAAAAATAAGCTCTTTTAGTGGACGTACTTTGATGTGCACGTTTTCCCCATGTGATTACATTGCAGCCCATTTTGTGGCTGTCAGCTGAAGTGATCTCCCTCAATACTGGACCAATTACAAAAATGTTTGTCCACATTAATCATTTACACCCTGCATGATGGAAAAATAGGGTCCAGGTTTAAAAATAGCGAAGTTGTCCTTGTAGGCCGGGAGCCAGGTCCACCCCTCAGGATGTTTTTTGCTACCTTTTTTCATTATTATTTCCTGTTATCCCAGCTCAATACACTCAATTGTTAAGGGGATGCAGACCAGAGAAAGACTTTCGTCTTGTTTACATCAGGGTCCCCCATTTTCAATTCATCATAACATATATGACATACATGACATACAGATAGACAGTACTGCTACATCTATACATTTATGACATACCAGATTTACAAATACAGTACTGTTTGTGATACAAAAAGAGTCTAAAAAAGAGAGTATATACATTTGACGAAGAAACTGTTCATTGGAGGAGGTTGGGGGGTGGGCGGGGGGAAACTGTACATTGGAGGTGGTTGGGTGGGTGGGGTGGGGGTGGGGGATTGGGTAGGCGGGGTGGGGGGTAACTGTACATTGGATTATCGACGAAACCTTACTTGGTCCCAATAAGAGGGTCTTGTGTATTATTGGGTTAGGACATTTACTGTACATTGGAGGGGGTTGGGTTAGGACATTTACAGGGGCCAGTTTCGAATTGCCGTCTCCCGTAGGTGCTCTTTGAGAGTGGTTTTGAAAGTGGGTAGTGATTCACATTCCTTTACAGCTGTAGTAGGGCTGAGCCCAAACGTTCGAACCTTCGTTTGTTACGTTGGCATTCGAATTCTGATTTGATTTGATTTTTTATTTGTCTCGAACACAAGTTTAAAAAACAAAAAGGTAAATAGTCAAAGACTATTTATTTGGGCGTGTTCACACCTGAACGTCTGCGGATAGTCCGGACTATCTGCGGATAGTCCGGACTTTCTGGTGGACCAAATGTGAAAATTATACATAGTTTGATTTTGGTCTGCGTTCACACTACCCTTTTTGGTGCGGATCTAATTTGTAAACAAAGGACATACAGTCGCCAAGTCGTTCATCTATTGGACTATAGCACTCACAAACGTAAACAGTTGCCGACAGCGCAATGAGAGAGATACTATTACGAGCACGGCGCAAGTCGACTAGAGAGAGAGAGAGACAGAGAGGGAGGAAGAGAGAGACTGTCCGCGCGCCTATCATTCATTTGAGTTGGGTCGCGCGCAAGCTGTCACTTGTCGCTGTCAAGTTGGGTCGCCGGCCAGCCGCCACTATAGGCGTCTGTCACTAATTAGCTCTAGATTAGGTACTATATAAAGTTTGATCGCGTTCACCAACTCCCAACTTTTCAAGAGGACCATGGTTCGGTTGCTTGGTCCTCAAAATAGTTTGGTTTGTGTTCACACCTGTACAAACGAAACGGACTATTGATCTAAAGGGACCATGGTCCACTTAAAGTGGACCAAACAGGGTAGGTGTGAACGCGGGTTATCTCGCCAGCGGTTGAGCACCATACCAGATTGCAGTCGGGTTTTGGTAGTTTTCTCTTTTATTCGATTTTCTTTATTCATTACAGGCTCACAGACCTCTGTGTTACCAGTGGAACTCATTCTGAGACCAGAGAGTGCAATACCGGCCGAATCCTGCTAGGTGGCAGCATCGCCCACCCTTTGAAATCTTATTTTACACTGTGTGTCACATCTAATGTCGTCCGGGCAGAGAATGCTTCATCAGAGCACTTTAAAAAGCGTTCAGCACACTTGAGGCATATCTTGTGCCACTTCATGTCAGGGACCCGATCGACATCAATACTGGAAATCGCGATCAGACAATTGGAATATTCTTTTTGGAATAACCCCGATCAAAGGTAAGGACTATCGGACGTCAATTCCACCTTGATCCTACAATGATTTCATATCGATCCAGCCGATCAACGTATGTAGTATTCAAAACGAATGCCGTTGCTGGCGATCAAAGCATCAAAAAACGACCCCATGAATGACGATCATGCATTCATGATGAAACATAATATACATTTGATTTGGAAATAGTAGCGTGTCCAGGCGAGCAACGCAAACGCTTTTAGCAAAATTCACATACCGCTCCATAACGCAGTTACCAGGAATTAGCCAGGTGAAACTATACAATATTCACCACGGTATAACATGCCGTATACATGAACATTTAAAAAAAAAAAATCACATGTTGGACAAGGGATAGTTACTGTCAAATGAGCCATAGTACTGTCTCCATATAATATAGAATATAGATATAGCCCTGCAAACACTGCAACGCACAGTGAAAATCCCTATCTCTTTGAGTACAAGGATGGATAAAACGGCTGGCCATGAATGAGTTAAAGGCCCAATCTGTGATCCAAACGTAAACAAATGGGGAGCCCCAAAAACAAAAAGCACAAAATAGTAACAAGGACAGTCTTAATTCTCTAGTCCACTGACTGAGGTCTTGGAAAAACACGAGACACCAGGTAATCCAGTTTTAAAATGTTCTGTATTCCAGGGCCGCTTGTGAACACTGGAGTAAACCAGTTACAATGAGTTAATAAAGTTTCAAAAAGCTTGTTTTCCATCTACAGAACAAACTCTTCAAGAATGTGAACACAACCCCACATTCTTATGATAAAATTTTTAAATGGTTTGGGGCTTTAAAATGAATAGTTTGGATTTTTGGACATTAAAGTGAAATACTTGCCAGTGGTTGCAGAGCTATTTCCTTACTTTTACAGAGTCTTGTGGTCTGAGTTCTGGCTGGTTTCCCAGTGAACCGGAAATCAAACGAGGTATTGAAACCAGAACGTTTTCATTCACAACACGCAGGCAACAGGCTTCCCTGTTTTTTTCTGATTTTCTCCCCGTCCCAATTAGTCGTTGTGCCAATTCCCCCCCCTCCCCTACCTGGCTGCTGTATGCATGTTCTCCTACGAGTCGGTACAAGGGCGTCCCGAGTCAATCGCATGCTTCCTCCGAGACGTGCGCCGACAGCCAGTGACGTCTTTTCACTTGGCAGCGAGGGCTCTCATTAGTGAAGTGTAACGCGTGGGAGGGCACGCTATCTCCATCAAGTCCTGCCCCGCTGAGCAAGCGCCGAGACCTGACCTGTAGGCGTCGCTGTCCACAACGCCAGATTCCCACCCGCCAGCTTCCCCACCCCCTAATACTGCCAATTGTATTAGTATGAACGACCAGCCAAGCTGGTGGCAACGCAGAGAGCTGGGCTCGAACCCAGCGTCTCCTGCATTGGTGACGAGCGCAATCTCCGCTACGCCACCTGACCGCCCTAAGCTTCCCTGTTTCTAACACGGCAACAATAAGTGTTCGAGAAGGAACAGGGGGAAGTAAAACAACTTATCAAGCCCTGCCCCTTCCTTACAATATTTGACATTATAATTGAATACAAATTTAAATAATATAACAAATAATAAAAAATTTAATAAAAGGTACAGTTTTTTATATATCCAAATGAGAAAAAATAATAGGCAGTCACACTGCTCAAGCTCCTCTCTCTTATATGTGTCCATAAGTGCTTGTTTATAGCTACCTTTAAATTGATTGATATTTTTGCTTAATTTTATACTCGCATCCAGACCATTCCAGAGTGATATACCTCCCACCTCTTGCAGAGACAAGTCGCATTTCTTTCCTCTCTCCCAAGGCCTTCAAGGCCGTTCCTACCGCCGCCTCTACTGCACCATGGAGCCTGACGCTGCTATGCCCTGCTTCGTGCCGGTGGCCGGACTATACTCAAATCAACTCTAAATGGATCTAATCAGTGGATTGCATATTTTCTTCAAGAAGCAGAATAAGGCTAACCCTCTCTGCCTATTGGGACATCATAATTGGGCTACAAACTTGAAGACGTGGTATTATTTGGATTATCGAAGCTTTTGGACTGCAATAAGACGATTTTGGATCTGTTTACCGCGCACAGGATCTACCAAAATGAACTGATAAGACACTTGGACACTTGGACTAATAATGCATTCAGTCATTTGGACGGAGTTGTTAAAACTCACTCCACTCAAATCAATAGAGTTATATTCCACTCTATTCAAATCAAATTTAAAGGGACGTGGCTGGGATAAATTGTGCCAGTCAGTCAGCCAAAACAAATTCTTGGACCAAGGTCGAACCGAGAGCTCTGGAGTCGAAGGCTCTCTGGGAGATAAGAGTGGCGAGCGGCGTCCCACAACCCCAATCCCTAGTCCCCCCCCCCCCCCCCCCCCTTCCTCTGCATTGGCGCTGCAATGTCGGCTGCCTCGTGTGAGGGAGACCTCCCCCACCCAGGACTTGGCTTGTGCACTCCCCCCCACCTCCCCCCCCCCCCCCCTACAGCCCTGTAACAACCCTAACCCACTCCCCCCTCCTTCCGTAAATGGCGCTGCCTATGACGGCTGCCAGTCTGTTTGCGGTGGTGAATATGCATATGTTTGTCTCAAGGCTCTGTACCATTATTACTATCTAAAATGTAATAATTGTGGAATATTACTGTAATGAGCTGTATGTGTATGATCCAAGCGTCCTATGATCCTCATAGGAGCATAACAGAAAAAAGCATTCCATGTGAAGGTATTCTGTATCTTTGCATGTCAACTAATAAAGAAACTTGAAACTTGAACTTGATACCCCACAAACTGCAATGCACATACTTTTAAGAGTTGTACTAAGCTAATGTCCCTCTAAAATTATAAACACTCTCTCTAGCCATGACATTTTTTTGAATGTTGCTTGGTCATTTGTTTTTTATTGCCAGAAACATAATTTGTGCAGATTTGAATTTGATTAAGTCCATGAGTTTTAATGTTTGACTCCTTACAAACAGACTATTTGTGTGATCTAAATATCTACCATGATGTAGCCTACTATCCGTATGGCTCTTTTTTGCAGTGTGCATATCTTTTGTAAGTTGCAAATAAGTATTTCCCCAGGTTTCAACACAATATGATAAATATGGTACAATGAGTGTGCAATATAATGTATATAGAGTTTTCTGATTCAGGATATATCTAGTCTTGCCCAGTATACCAATACTTCTTGAACACAAATATTTTATATGGGGTTTCCAGCAGAGTTTGTGGTCTATAATAAGACCCCTAGAAACTTGTTTGTATATACTCTCTCAATTGCATACATTTTCAGTTGAGGATCAGTGTTTATTTTACAATCTCCAAATATCATGAAATAGTTTTTTTTCAAATTGAGTGATAACTTATTTGTGTCGAACCAACCTTTTTTGTCCATTTCTTTGTTTGCCACTTCTAAAAGCTGCTGAACATACATTTTTTCTAAATTCTAAATCTAAATTCTAAATCAACATTCGATTTTTTTTCTTCACAGTTGCAGATAAAGATTAGGCTACACTAATATTATAATATTAAAAGAAACTGATGAGTTATATTCATTAAAGAAAGTTGATTTAATGTATTTAGTTGGCATGGGGCTTCTCTCTGGGCTGGGTCTGGGGCTGGAAAGTTGATCAAAAAAACTAATTTAATCAGATTAATCACTTTATTCAAATTGAGGATTTAGTTTGAGGATATTTATAAAAAATAAAAAAAATTATTATTAAAAAAATATTTATGAAAACTTTTGAAAATGTTTAAAATTAAAAATGAAGGTTCGATCGTTCTTTCGAAAAACCCTGACGAAGTTCGAATCCCAAAAACAGGCTTCGGGGACAGCCTTAGTGGGTATGGCGTTCCACATTGATGTGGCATAATTGCGAAACGTGTTTAGTCCCTTGTTTGAGCCGGATCTGGGTTTAACATGATTTGTGGAGCTCCCTCTGGTGTTGTGGTCATGGTATTCACTGACCTTTGGGAAGTATTTTGACATGTACATGGGTACCTTAGTCGTGTAGTGTATCTTGTAGACCAGGCCCATTGCAAGTTGCTGTACTCTGTCGTCTACTCTGAGCCATCCTAGGTTGTCAAAGTGGGCAGGGGTGAGGTGGGTTCTAGGAGTAAGGTCAAGCAGTAGTCTGACCAGTTTGTTTTGTGATGTTTGTAATTTTGTTTTTAGCGCCTTTGAGGTGCTTTGGTACCATGAGGTGCAAGCATAGTCGTAGTACCCTTGAATGAGTGCTCCTGCCAGAGTCTTCAGGGTATTCTTGTTTACCAGAGAGGAAATCCGGTACACAGGTTCACATAGGCGGCGGGGGAGCTGGACATTAGGGTAGGCTATTATGGGATGGACCTTTTTTCTTTTTTGCTTGCACGCAAACGGTGCTGTCCAGGTTCTGATTTCATATACACACACACACACTACTAGGCTACTACAGCGAGCCCCACTAATTTCATATAGTGCAAATTAATTGTTCAAATGAAGGCATCCAATATGATGAACCATTGTCTTACCTTAATGCAACAAAAAAAAATGCGACGTTTCGCGCATCAATGATCTTTTCTGCTTTAAAGGTGACATGTACTATAAATGTCATTTTTCAGTCTCTAGCATTGTATTATAGTAATAGGAGTTCGTATCAATGTGTTTTAGTGTCTAAATACCATATTGGCGGATTGCTCCGATTCAGCTCAGCCCCTTTCCTCCTCCAGTAAATCAGGCCATTTTGATTTGAACGGCTGATATACGTCATACGGCCGCTGGGTAGCGCACAGTGATGCGATTGGCTCTGTGGTTGGAGCTAATGCCCGCCCCCATTCTACCTAGACTAGACAGCGAGTGGAAGCCACTTCCTCATGTTGCAAGGCGGAGTGGGGCCCGACGCCTCTGCATGCGCTCTGGAGGGAGAGAGGGAGAGAGAGATGGAGAGAGAGGGGGCACTTGGGGGGGGGGACCTGCTGCGGCACACGCGGCACTCCCTCCGGAGTGTGTGCACTGCAGAGGTGTCGGGTTTCGCTCTGGAAGAAGCTCTCTCTCTCTCTCTCCCACCCCCCTCTCTCTCTCTCTCTATCTCTCCCCTATCTCTCTCTCTCTCAGTCTCTCTCAGCAGACTGTGTGGGCTGACTGTCACTCAAAGTGCTTATGGGCGGAGCCAGGCCATAACAGCCTGAAATCTTGAAGCTGGAAAATGATGGTTTTGAGTACTTGATTAGAAATATAAAACAATGCATTTTTTTGAAAAAAACCTTACAGATGTCTTCAATAGACTAACAGGAATTGTGTAAAGTTGCCCAAATAGTGCTAGGAATAGCAGTACATAGCCCCTTTAAGTTTGTCTGTGAGATCACTTTCAATGTGAAGCGGACTCAGAGTTGACCGTCTCTCCTGGCGCATATTGTTGTTCTAGCCAGTTTCGGATGCGCCTCATTGGGAAAGGCTGTTCACAAGTTGCGGTGCCGACGGCAATGAAGGAAATGTTTTCCATAATTTGGATCTCATCATGCTTTGAAAACAATGTACATAGTAGCTCTAAAAAGTTTCCACGGTTTGATTAACTCTGACTCAGTCTCATCATGCCCTCGGCCTCAGGTGATACGTGTTATGCCCAGTCGGCATGTAACTTTGAATGGAGTTCCAGGTCTTGGCAGCTCTCACAGAGAGGGCTGCTTTGCTAAATGTACAAGTCACCCGGTACAACAGTTCTGGTGAACCTGGAGGTGAAAAATCGGAAAGTGGGGGTGGGGCTAGACCATGGAGGGTTTTGAAGACCAGACTGGCATCGGTTAGTTTGATGATACGGCGTGATTGGTTACTGCCTGCAGTCTGGAATGTTAACGGCCACCACACCTACTGCCATTGAAACCTTTGTTGGCCGACCCTTGCGTATTGTCACCACCGGGCTGCAGCAGCCCAGTCACACACACAATATCTTGCCTATGCTGCCTATAATAATGCGCAGACTGGGGCGTTTGGGTCGGCATTGCCTCCCCGTTGGTTGACTTTTTTTATTAGATTGGATGCCATTTTGTCACAGGAAAGATTTGCCTCTAGGATGGAACCTAGGTATGTAATTTCATCTTTCCTTGTGACAAGTTCAAGTTTCAAGTTTCTTTAATAGTTGTCATACAGAAGAAGTACAGAATACTTTTATACAAAATGCTTCTTACTGTTACGCTCCAGAGACTGTGCAAGACAAGATAAGTATGAAATAAAATAACATAGTATAGCATGTAAATTAGAAGTAAAAAATTAGGTCACAGTGTTCAGTATAGACATATGTACAATGTTCGATGCAGAATAGACGTAACTGAGTTACCATATAATATACAATACTATGCAGTGTACTAATATACAATACTATATAGTGCAAGGCAGAAATGGGATGAGGTGCAATTTAGGTACAATTTACAGTAGGTGTACGAGTTGTAGTGCAAATCCTTTATCAATAAATATAAAGTGTGTTTGTGTGATCTAAAGTGTGGAGAGTGGGTGCTGCAGTGTGTTGTTTGTTTAAGTGAGTGTGTGCGTGTGGGTGTGTGTGCTGTGTGCATTTGATGGTTGTTGCATAGTGTTTATTGTTCGTTTAGCAGCCTGATGGCCTGGGGATAGAAGCTTCTTCTGAGTCTTTCTGTGCTCGCCTTAAGACTCCGGTATCGCTTGCCTGACCGCAGCAGTTCAAAGAGGCAGTTGTTCGGGTGGCTGGAGTCCTTGGTGTTTTGCGTCTGCCCCCCCGTGCCAAACAAGCAGGCCAACCTCTTGTTCGCGTGTGAGCCCGTTATAATTACACTACTGTCGCTATTTTATAATGAACTATAATGAATTACGGGTCATACAGAAGTTGAACACTAATGCACGGAAGCTTATTTCCGCCTTGAAACTAATGCAGAACTGAGGAGTGCTTATGCGTAGTAACGATATTCTACCACTGGGCGTCAGCTAAGTGTGCTCTGACCTGTGCGTAGACGTAAGCACGGAGTCAAGTTCAAGTTGAAATTGATGAATCCCACTCTTTGCTTAGAAATGATCGTACGCACAGGGTAAGCACAAATCTGTGCGTAGAACACGTTGATGAATGAGGGCCCTGGTCCCTATATTGTCACCCACTGTAACTGAGAAGCCGTCGGTCTTGCTGAGTTTGTTATTTGAACCGAAGAGAATGGACTCTGTTTTACCCAGGTGTAATGATAGTTTGTTATCAGCGAGCCAGGTGCAGATTTAGCCTAGGTAGGTATGTATCTGCTTGTCTAACTCCAGGGTAGATGGCAAATAAGCAAATTTCCCAAAAAGTGGGCGTGTTCCTTTAAATGGGACACTAGCTAAACTTACTTCTCTGCATGATACATTTTTACTTTTCATGTTATATAAATATGCACTATATATAGATTTATCACATATCATTGTTTTTTACATGTCACGTATGTAGAATAAAATATTCTGTTTCATCCATTAAATCACTGGTGTTCCCTTTAAGCCCAGTTGACTGTGTCTCAATGGGGATGTTCTCCCTTGTGACATTTGAACCATTTTCCCTTCTAATTTTGACCTCACCTGATACATTGGGATCCATAATTCAGATAATTAATACCCATATTCAGTGATACTGCATAGGTCCATTCATTCTGGATAGGCCCCTATATCCAAATCCTAACAATCAGGGCCGTAGCCAGGGTTTAGAAATTAGGGAGGTCCATTTTTTTTTATACAAACTTTCTTACGCAACTGGCCATTATCTAGAGATCAACTTAAGGTCAGTCACTCACAAAGTAATTTACAGGATGTGGGGGCACTTACAGGTGAGTGGCCTAAAGAGTGCACCAAAAATGTACTGGTATCCAGAATTGTTGGAATTCCCTGACAAAGATGTGCAAAAAGCTGTACAATTTAACCCTTGTGGCTCCCTGGTACCGATTCTGTCTTTCTTGACTGTTTTTGTGTGTGTGTGTGTGTGAGCACAGCGGTGTCTGTGTTTATTATTATTTCATGAAATTTGGACCATATCTTCATTTTACATATATTTTCATTATGTCAAAAGATTATGATTTGAAACGCTCTAAAAGAAAAGTTAGTAATATAGGGTACACAAGATACCCTGGCGTCCAGTTTCATCCCATCCACTTCCATGTTAACACTATGATCGCCGGGGACGAGTTAAGACATCATTCCTAGCCATGCTCATTCTGCCGAAGACACCGTAACTCGTCTTTGATGTCAATATTTCAAAAATCTGTGACCGAAATCATATTTCCCCTCCGGAGCCCTGAGACACACTGCAAAGCTCCACTCAACTCTCTAGCGGTTCAAGAGCGCCATCTGGTGGCCGATCGGCAGATCGCCAACCGGAAATGAGCCTTTGAACCGGTAGTGCTCATCCATATGTGGTCCGGGCACTCGCTATCATTAGAGAGACTCCGTATTGACACAGTGAACATCGATCGGTGCAAATAACTCGAAAAAACAACATGTTTCTCCATCCCATAATAGAAAAAAATTCTGTTCCACGCTCATCTGCCAGCGGCGCGAGGAAGCCACGGTAAGATTCAGCGTTATATTCTAACGTGTTCCATATAAACTGCTATGATGAACATATGACCCACTCTGGATGAATCATCTAACGCTGCCCACGGAATTATAAACGCCCCCTCGCCCATCCGGTCATCATCAGATGACACGTAGTAACTTCTAGAACCACGTCCAGTTGAAATTTTTTATCTCGCGCCGATTGCTATCAAACTGTATTTCATCATCAATATAATGCATTTGGAGCTATAAATCAAGTTCTGGAGAAAGCTGCAGAAAACGATAAAAACATACTTATACTTTAGACCATATTTTAGTATGAATATGTGAATGAAAAAGTTTAACGTTGCTACACTCTGAACAATACATATAGGACATTGAATGGGCCATAATAATGGCAATTTAGCAATAGAATTTAAAAAGTTATAGCCCTGCAAAGAAGGGGAACTTCTCCATAGACAAATAGAGCTGGCGAGGGATGGTAAATTATGAATTTAACCCATGGCGATCAAAGTGTTAATAAAAACACAATAAAAACGCAATAGTCTAAAAAATTTAATAATATCTCCTCCCTAATTTTCACATCATATATCGATAAATAAACAGAATAATTACACCAGGCATGCACTATAAAACAATACATACCTTTTAGTAATAGATTAGTAATAACCGGTGCTTACTAACGTTAGCCTCTCGGCTATTTCTGACCGCTATTTCTGACCGAAATAGTCAACCTTTCTTTTTTATAATGGCAGATTCTTATTCACAGGGATTTTGTCCAGTTTTCACACGCTGTAATATGGTGTCTAAAATGTATAGATATATGATGAATATGGCCGTTTCTCCGTTTTTCAATAAAAACGGACTTAGTATCAAACAAACACGAATATAAGTGGTTAAAATTCGGAAATATTTGTAATTTGTTACAGATATCTTGAGATTAGGCTTTTAATGTTAATTGTGGGATTTTTTTTTTTTTAAATAGTAAACAGTTAAAATTATAGGACTTTCAACTTGATCCATACTTTCATCTCTTAAGCCTCATGAGTGCTACCAGTTCTAGGGAGGCACAAACAATACCATACTGGTCATGAGCAAATAGTTGTTTATTCAATTCCATCTTATTTAATTTGATACTAACTACTCAGTTCATACAGATTTCATGTATCCAAATAGCAATGATGAATATTGCATAAGGTTTACATGGTTAATGGATCACCTTTTTGTTTTATATTCATGTTCAGAGAGGAGTAATAGTTAGATCTTTGTATGTGTGATTTATATGGCAATTAAATCAATGGTGTGCTTGTTTGTTTGGGGAGTTTGACCTACAGTTAATGTGCCTACCATGTGAAGGTGCATGCTCAATGGACAGCACAGCAGCTAAATAACTATTTGTGTAGGTGGAGACCACAGATAGTAATAAGTTATAAGAGTAAGTAATCCATACCATATATATCCTAATAGTTACCTTACCACACGATGACCATACTTGGCTGAAAATAAACTTTGCTGCCTGTTGTGAATGTGTTTTTTCCCTGTAGGCTAATACATAAGTAGGCATACATTTTTGCAGTTGAGCAAAAATTAGCAGTTGGGTATGCTATATGTGCTGTGTTTTTATGTTTTTATGTCTTCCGTCGAGGACCAACTTGGAAATAAGTGTTTTAATTAATGCTTGGCCTTCTTTAACTCATTCAGCGCCAGGGGTCGCTGTTTAACTTCTGGGTAGAACGCCATCGCTGTAAATCAATGGGGAGACTGTGAAACTTGTGAGTGCTTAAAATATATGAAATATTATAGCTATGGATCTAATAACAATGTCGATTGTCAGTGAGTTGCTTCTGGTCAACATGCAAAAAACAGATTGTTTTTTCATCCGTACATTTCCGTTTTATACCGTTTTGAATATGAGTATAGTTTGGGTGATTCTTAGTAATCCCAGGAAAAGACATGAGATAATAGCCCTTTAGTGAAATCCAGTTATCACGTCTTGTAATCCTTACTCTTTACCACCACCTAGAAACACCATAGCAACCATCTAGAAAACACCTATAACACCCTAGCAACCACCTAGAAACACCCTAGCAACCACCTAGAAACACCCTAGCAAACACCTATGACACCCTAGTAACCACCTAGAAACACCCTAGCAACTAGGGGTGGGGGAAAAGATCGATACATAGTAGTATCGCGATACTTTGCGTGGCGATACTGTATCGATATACACCAAGTATCGATATTTAATTATTCATAATTTTTTAATTATTATTATTATAATTCTTTGTATAAGGAAGTTGCATTGTTCATTTCAATACCTGTGTGGGAGCTATTAACTATTTTCACATTTATTTAATATATTTATTTGTTATGTGATTTTGTAGAATTCATTTGTTTACAGCCATATTATTTAAGTTCTTATGAGTCGCAGCTAAATGCTTTTACTTTGAAAGTTTTGGGCAATTGGGAAGCACAGCTGGGTGTATTTAGGTAATTAGAGACAATAGCACAGTAGGCATCAGGGAAGGTATATGGTTTTTACCAGCGTCAGGAGATCATATAGTTTCAAACATAATTTTTCTGTATTCTTTGATTAACAGACAATAAATGCCACAAAACTGTCAAATGCTGTCTGGACAATGGATTTCCTGATCTGCGTGAGATTCGCTGCCCTGGTGCTTCAGTGGCTTTTTAGTTTTTATTAGTTGTTGTTGACAAATAGCCACTACATAAAGTAAAAACCTTTCCTTATTGAGGCGGACACTTTTTATTGTTGTTTTGGATTTTTGCCGTTGGACGTTTTGGACATGGAAACACCACGCTCAAACGGAGGATCATTCAGGTCAGAGGACATGGATGCTGGCGCTCCAGCGTTTGGTCTGGAGATCGAAGACGATGATCAGTGACTTTTGTGAAGCTTGAATTGCCTTGGATCAACCTGTTAAAGACACGATCGGAGAACGGAGGACCACACGGTCTAATGGACGTTGTTGTGAAGGATCAGATTAAACCGAATATATATATTTATTTATGGATATATATTTAATAGTATTTGTATATCGTTTGATATCCCTTGTATATTCCTTGTACATATACACTGAATATCCCTTTAGTCTACTAACAGCCCATAATAGTTTCATTCTCTCATTGGACAAGAACCTGGCGCCAGCAGCCAAGCCCCTTGGTTCAAGTTCAATCGTGCCGACGAACATGTCGTTACAAGCCCGGTTCCGTGTAGGAATACGTCTGGCGAAATACGAATGGTACTATTTGTTCACAGCGCATATATATATGGCGCAAGTAAAGTAGAACTTTCTTTTAGTCCATTAGTCCTTTACCCTCCAACCTAGTAACAGACGTGAAGCCTCACCCACGACCCACGTGTGGTGCAGTATGGCCTACTTGGCCTCAGAATAGGCATTGAGACATCGTGTGGATTAATAGTTGAATTGTCATAGTTTGGCACTATACCGTCGAGTGGGACGTATTTCTATTAAGTTAATAATAGTCTATTATGTATGGTGCATCGTTCGGTTAGAGTTATAAAGTGAGCAGTACCCCCATCGTTCCTGGCGTTATCTAGAGTCACGTGTGGTGCTTTCATCCGAGGAGTTCTGGGCCAGGACGAGTGGACCTGCACATTGGATTACTTTACACGGACGACGGCGAGCCCTACACGGCTTGGATTATCTACTTGCTTTGGGTGCTTTGATTATGCCATGGATAACAGCCAACACTGCTGAGTGTTGGAACTACCCCCCCGAGAGGAGTCCAGGTGAGACGGCGCTCTACCCCGAGTGAGGTCGCCTCACGTCTCTTCGTTGTGGACCGGCAGCTACCGTCTACAAGAGGGCCCAGCTGTATTCATCTGTGGACCGAGGTTCTGTGGGCACCGTGTTCAGCACTCTGAATTCTCCCAAGAAATCGTTGGCCAGATGGGATATCGCCGGCGGCTCTCCTAACCCCCCCCCCCCCCTACTGACTTACAACCAGCGGGACCCCCCTTTAGTGTATCCAGCTATAATCATTTAAGTACCATCGCTATAGTTCCCTAAAGAACCAGGTTGTATACTTGCTCCCTGCGTAACCAGAGATTGGACATTCAATGTTGATTTGCCTACGAATACTCATTTGCCTTACAAGTGCATTCAAATCATAAATGTCATTAAGTGAACGTTGTATATACCCTTTGCTATATAAAATATTCGATTTATACATTTGTGTGGACTTCGTTTCATGGTGGGAAAGTGTTCATCATATCTATATCATGTACTGTGTGGCCAGTAGTTAAAGTACATAATCGGTAGTGGTTTAATGATACCATACTTATCAATACAGTCAGGGAATTGTACCCCTCAGTTACAATTGGTCCTTCGAGCCGGAGGGTAACTAGTGTAATATTAATATAGTGTTATTAATATTGAAATGGCCTATGATGAACACTCCACGAAACGGTCCTCCTAACGTAGAACGCCCGCGGCGCAGACGACAGACACCTCAGTACTTAGAGGATTACGCTGTCAGTCAACTACCTAGCCTTCGACAAACGGTAAACGCGGTAAAAGTAGAAAGTAAAATTATGTCTGACCTTAACGACCAGGTTACCCCGACCACAGAGGCCCTAGTGGGTTCTAATGTAACTGACCAAGCTCACGGTGGGGACCAGGAGGGAGCTGACATGCCTTTACCCCCCGCCAATACCGAAGAAGTAGTCCCCGACCAGCCCCGGGAGGAAGACAACCCTACAGAAAGAGAACTCTGCACGGAAGAAGAGGAGGAGAGCGCCGAGGAAATAGAGCTCCAGGACTCCCCAACGAGTACCGCCAGGAGCGGCTCACCTCTACAACCGCCTTCCCCCAGCGAAGCGGAGAGGATGCTATCACAGGCGTTCCTCGTCAGCCTGACAGCCTCTACCGAACGCGATCGACTCCAGGGTGAACGCGATCGACTTCAGGGTGAACGCGATCGACTCCAGACACAGCAACGGAGCGAAGAAGAGCGCATACGCCTGGAGATGAGACGCCTTCAGACGGAAGAGAATATGGCAAGAGACCGAGCAGACACCCAGCGTGCCGCTGCCGGTGCCCAAAGAGAAGCAGAGCGCGACCTCGCTCTCATCCAGCGCGAAACCGAGCGCGACAGACTACAAGCCGAGCGCGACAAGCTACAAGCGCAACTAATGGAGCAGCTGATCCTCAAGGCAACACCCTCTCCCTCCGCCAGGGGTTCAAGGAACTCGTCGAGACAACAGTCAAGGGCAGCGTCTCCTAACCGAGCAAGCAACCCTGAACTTGACCAACAGACCAAGCCTATACCCCCCGCAGACCCCCTTCCCAGACCGGTCCAAGCGAGACCCAGCTACAAGGAAGGAGCGGCATACACTGCGGAGAAGCTAAATAAACGACTACAGGATCTAGAGGACCTGATAGAAGAAGAAGAGGGAGAGGAGGAGAACCAAGCCCGACGACAGCACAGTACTCCACCGGACCAGGAGGTCCAGTACAGCCCAGGCTATACCCCCGCGGCGCTGCGCTACAGACCCCCGACCCTATTCACGGGTGAGCACGACGCACGACCAGCCCCGAGGAATAGCACCTGGACCAGCGGGCCATGGTACCCTGCCGGTACCAGCCCACAGAGAGGCGCAAGAGGAGACTCGCCTAGGAGGTCTCTCCCCCAACGCTCGCCAATGTATCAGCCATCCACGGCGTCATACATTGCCACACCGACGTTTCCAGACTTCACCTATGAGAATCGAGCACAGTACACGGAGCTCCGGATGTGCTTAGAGACAATGATGGTGGATGTCGCTGATGAACGCCACAAGTATGCAATATTACTGAAGCACCTGAAAGTACCGCGAGCGCACAATATAGCGCTAGCCTATGCCACCTCTACGACCCCATACACCGCGGCTCTAGCAGCGCTGGACCAGAGATATGGACGTATATGGGATTACGTAATCCAAGAGATAAGGCATATTGACCGCCTACCCCCAGCAACAGACAATCGCTCATTAGACGACCTGTCTATAAAAGTGCAGTCCCTGGTAGGGATGCTGGGAGCGCAACGGGAAAAGGGTATGCACGAGCTATACGCCAACTCTAACGTCGAGAGGATTTTAGAGAAGCTGCCACCCGCCAGACAAGAGCGCTTCAGGCGGCAGAGAGACCACCGTGATCCTAACGGTCCCGAACCATCCCTCCTCGATCTAGCCGACTTCCTGGCGAGAGAAGTCAGCAGCCTACGACTGGATACGTTCGGGCGGAGCACACCAAGCTCCAGAGAGGGACCCAGGAGAATAAACGATGGAAGAAGATCGGTGACTGTCATGCACCAATCAGAATCAGTACCGAGCAGTAAGAACCACAGTACCCCCTCGAGAAAAGAGAAGTGGAAGATGGTGTGCCCGTACTGCGAGAAGGAACACTGGCTGTCACAATGTGACCTGTTCACAAAGATGAATGCAGAAGAAGTGAGTCAATGGATAAAGTCCAACAGGCGCTGTTACCGATGTGCGCGCAGTCACATGGCAGCCGAATGCCGCCTAAAGAAGAGGTGCAGTCGGTGTGACGGAGCCCATCTAGATGTACTACACGACAGTAACAGAAGAAAGCCTGCACCTGCACCATCGAGCAGCACCAAGGCAAGTGGCATGTACATTGACCCCGCCAGCAGCAGCGGCGCCCAAGTGCTCTTAAAGGTAGTCCGTGTAACATTGAGCTACCAAGATAAAGTCATGGACACTTACGCCGTCCTTGATGACGGGTCAGAGAAGACCCTTCTGCTCGCGTCCGCTGCGGCCCAGCTGGGACTGCGGGGGAGCGAGAACCAAATGACAATTCGGACAATAAGAAGAGATTTAAAGACGATAAAGGGCGAGAATGTCTCCTTCACTATCGCAGCAAGCGGGCAGCCAGAGCGACGGTATAGGATTACAAATGCTTTCACCAGCCAAGAAATAGGACTATCACAGTACACCTACCCCATCGCCAAGCTGATGGATAAATATGTGCACCTGCGTCAACTACCTATCCCGCTCATAGACGGCGCCACCCCGACCCTGCTGATAGGCTCCGACCATGCAGACCTCATAGTCCCGATAGACCGGGTCCATACAGGACCCCGAGGCTGTCCTGCAGCAGTCGAGACCCGCCTAGGGTGGACACTACAAGGCCCCCTCGCTAAATCTCTCAACCGAACAGCAGCCACTAGCTGCCTCCACTCCAGAGCGACAGAAGAAGACACCACTCTCCTGCAGCATGTCGAGAGGCTATGGACACTAGAGACAATGCCCTTTAAGAACGAAAAGAAAGACATTCGTTCTAAAGAAGACATTTACGCCATAAACCTCCTCGAGCAAGGGACAAAGAGAGTCACAGTCGGCGGAGTGATGAGATACGCAACTCCACTCCTGAGGCGAGAGGGAATGCCCACCTTTCACGCAAAGAAAGACGCCACGGAGCGGTATCTATTGAACACAGAGCGGCGCCTAGCCAAAGACCCCGCTCAAGAGAGTGTGTACCGCGCTGAGATTGAGAAGCTAATCACAGCGGGACACGTGACAAAGATTGACATTAAAGAGGCCGATCAGACGACCGAATCATGGTACGTGCCGCACCACAAGGTCCACCACAACGGCAAGGATCGCATTGTGTTTAACTGCAGCTACCAGATCGGATCCCAAAATCTGAATAAAGAGCTCTTGCCCGGCCCCACACTCGGCCCCTCTCTACTAGGCGTGCTACTACGCTTCCGCCAGGACAAGGTGGCTATCAGCGGGGATATCAAAGGGATGTTCCTGCAGGTGAGACTAGTGGAGGAGGACAAGCCCCTGCTGCGGTTCCTATGGAGAGAGAGGATCGGAGATGAGCACCCAGCCATCTACCAGTGGGAAGTCCTCCCCTTCGGAACCACATGCAGCCCGTGCTGTGCTACATTTGCACTACAGAAACACGTCGCAGAGGACCCAGCAGCAGATGAAGAGGTCCGACACAGTGTGAAGAACAGTTTCTACGTGGACAACTGTTTACAAAGCGTTTCGACTCAAGAAGAAGCCGAGGTTCTCCTACTCAAGCTACGCGCCTCCCTGATCAAAGGCGGCTTTGATCTCAGGCAGTGGGCCAGCAGTGACCCGCACGTATTGCGCAGCCTCTCCCCCGCGGACAAGGCTGCCAGCAGCGAGACCTGGATGGCGACAATCCCAGGAGAAGCCCAAGAAATGACACTAGGACTAGTCTGGCGCTTCAAAACAGACTCGCTCCACTATAGACACAAACCCCTGACCACGGAGCAGGGAAGGTCGACGGCGATACCGACCACCAGACGGAGTGTGTACAGAACACTCGCCAGACTCTACCTTACACCACCAGGGCAAAGATGATTGTACGAGCACTATGGGACAAGGACCAGGGCTGGGACGACCCAATACCCGCACACCTTGCCTCCACATGGAGAGAGTGGGAGACGGAGCTCCGCTCACTCCCAGGCGTCAATATACGCCGCAGCTACTTCCCACCCACAGTGAGGCCAGAGACATGCAAGATGGATCTACACGTCTTCAGTGACGCCTCCGAAGTAGCCTATGGATCGGTGGCCTACTTGCGTGCCCAAGAGAAGGGAGGAGAGATACACACTGCTTTCATCCTGGCTCGCTCAAGAATAGCCCCACGAAAGCAACAATCTATCCCGCGTCTAGAGCTCTGCGCAGCCCTAGCAGGAGCGCATCTAGCCACGTTAATCCAACGTGAACTCACCATTCCGGTGCACAGAACAATCTTGTGGTCAGATTCCACGACAGTACTCACATGGATCAAGTCTGATTCATGCAGATACAAGGTCTTCGTGGGAGTCAGAGTCACCGAGATTCAAGAGTTAACAGAAGCAGCGAGCTGGCGGTATGTGGACACCAAACACAACCCAGCTGACGTCATCACCCGGGGAATGTCCCTAGATGACCTCACCCGTCGCAACATCTACAGTGACGGACCAGAGTTCCTCAAGCTCCCGGAAGAAGAGTGGCCTACGCCCACCCCACGGGAAGCGAGTAAAGAGGAGGCTGAGAACAAGAAACCTATGTTCTGTGGACTGAGCACAGTCGCCTCCACAGACCCCAACATAGATGATTGCATTACCCTACAGAGTGCGCAGCTAAAGACATTCCTGTGGCACCACCCAGAGATTCAGCCCACTGCCGACATTTCAGCAGCTGACTACGAAGAAGCAGAACTTCTTCTACTACAACGAGCCCAGAGAGACTCGTTCCCCGATGAGCTAGACTGTCTACAGGGAGGAAAGCCCGTCCCATCAGACAGCAGACTGCTCCACCTGGCACCCGAGAGCGACGCCCATAATCTCATCAGAGTGGGTGGTCGTCTGCGGAGAGCCCCCAATCTACCGGATGACGTTAAGTACCCGATAGTCTTGAACAGCCGACACAAGGTCACAGAGCTGATCATAAAGAAATACGACGAGGATGTACACCACGCAGGAGCAGAGAGAGTCTTCGCGGAGATCAGACGTCGCTATTGGATACTTCAAGGAAGAGAAGCAGTGCGACGCTTCCAGCGAACCTGTCTAGACTGCCGAAAGTGGCGCGCGCAGCCCAGCATACCCCGGATGGCTGACCTACCTCCCTGTCGCCTCCGACTCGGCGACAAGCCATTCCACTCCACAGGCATGGACTGTTTTGGCCCGTTGTATATAAAGAAAGGAAGAGGAACCGAGAAGCGGTGGGGTATTGTATTCAAATGCATGACCACCAGAGCGATACATATCGAACTCCTTCCGACCATGAGCACAGACTCATTCCTTATGGCCTTCCGAAGATTCACATCACGGAAAGGAAAACCGTCTACATTGTTGTCTGATCACGGGACAAACTTCAAAGGCGGAGAAAGAGAGCTGAGAGAGAGCTTCCAAGCTATGGGCCCAGAACTTAAGACCCACCTCGCTCCATCTCAGATTGACTTCCAGTTTAATCCCCCGAACGCACCCCACTTCGGTGGAACCTGGGAACGAGAAGTACGTTATATAAAGACAGCCCTGTACGCCGTGCTTGGGGCCCAGACTGTGGCGGAAGAAGTCCTAATGACAGTCCTCACGGAGATCGAGGGAGTATTGAACTCCAAGCCCCTCGGCTACGTCTCCAGTGATGTAGCAGATGTCGACCCAGTCACCCCCAACACACTCTTGATGGGGCGGCTGGACCCCGCGCTACCCCAGACAATGTACAGGTCTGAAGAAGCGAACGGCCGAAGAATGTGGAGGTACAGTCAAGTACTAGCTGACAAGTTTTGGAACAGCTTTCTACTCCACTACCTACCGTCTCTACAGACCCGCCAGAAGTGGGTAAAAGAGAGAGACAATTTGACAGAAGGAACAGTCGTCATGATTATCGAACAGTCACTACCAAGAGCTATGTGGCCGGCTGGCCGCGTAAGCAAAGTGATCACCGGTGCCGATGGCAAGGTCCGAGCAGCCGAGGTGCTCGTCCAAGGGCGAACTTACACACGACCCGTGGCGAGGCTAATAGAACTGCCCAGACTCCCAGACACTATCGATGACGACCATGACCCCACGACTTTGTGAGTTGACTGACCCTTACAGCGGACCTTGAGTGGTAGACAGTGCGGTTAATCTGTCTCTGCTTAGCTAATTAGGTGGGACTAATTAGGGGGCGGCTGTTGTGAAGGATCAGATTAAACCGAATATATATATTTATTTATGGATATATATTTAATAGTATTTGTATATCGTTTGATATCCCTTGTATATTCCTTGTACATATACACTGAATATCCCTTTAGTCTACTAACAGCCCATAATAGTTTCATTCTCTCATTGGACAAGAACCTGGCGCCAGCAGCCAAGCCCCTTGGTTCAAGTTCAATCGTGCCGACGAACATGTCGTTACAAGCCCGGTTCCGCGTAGGAATACGTCTGGCGAAATACGAATGGTACTATTTGTTCACAGCGCATATATATATGGCGCAAGTAAAGTAGAACTTTCTTTTAGTCCATTAGTCCTTTACCCTCCAACCTAGTAACAGACGTGAAGCCTCACCCACGACCCACGTGTGGTGCAGTATGGCCTACTTGGCCTCAGAATAGGCATTGAGACATCGTGTGGATTAATAGTTGAATTGTCATAGTTTGGCACTATACCGTCGAGTGGGACGTATTTCTATTAAGTTAATAATAGTCTATTATGTATGGTGCATTGTTCGGTTAGAGTTATAAAGTGAGCAGTACCCCCATCGTTCCTGGCGTTATCTAGAGTCTTAACCAGGCTGGGCAGACCACGTGTGGTGCTTTCATCCGAGGAGTTCTGGGCCAGGACGAGTGGACCTGCACATTGGATTACTTTACACGGACGACGGCGAGCCCTACACGGCTTGGATTATCTACTTGCTTTGGGTGCTTTGATTATGCCATGGATAACAGCCAACACTGCTGAGTGTTGGAACTACCCCCCCGAGAGGAGTCCAGGTGAGACGGCGCTCTACCCCGAGTGAGGTCGCCTCACGTCTCTTCGTTGTGGACCGGCAGCTACCGTCTACAAGAGGGCCCAGCTGTATTCATCTGTGGACCGAGGTTCTGTGGGCACCGTGTTCAGCACTCTGAATTCTCCCAAGAAATCGTTGGCCAGATGGGATATCGCCGGCGGCTCTCCTAACCCCCCCCCCCCCCTACTGACTTACAACCAGCGGGACCCCCCTTTAGTGTATCCAGCTATAATCATTTAAGTACCATCGCTATAGTTCCCTAAAGAACCAGGTTGTATACTTGCTCCCTGCGTAACCAGAGATTGGACATTCAATGTTGATTTGCCTACGAATACTCATTTGCCTTACAAGTGCATTCAAATCATAAATGTCATTAAGTGAACGTTGTATATACCCTTTGCTATATAAAATATTCGATTTATACATTTGTGTGGACTTCGTTTCATGGTGGGAAAGTGTTCATCATATCTATATCATGTACTGTGTGGCCAGTAGTTAAAGTACATAATCGGTAGTGGTTTAATGATACCATACTTATCAATACAGTCAGGGAATTGTACCCCTCAGTTACAATTGATATTACACTAGTTACCCTCCGGCTCGAAGGACCAATTGTAACTGAGTGGTTCAATGATACCATACTTATCAATACAGTCAGGGAATTGTACCCCTCAGTTACAGACGTCACACTCGAACAAAACAACATCATTGGTATGTGAAGAATAATCCGTCAGCTTTATTGGAAAAAGGCAAACTTATTGGAGTGACTGAATTATTGTCTCGTGACGTTAAATGATGAATTGATGAATATTGGGAGTTGTTGAACATCATTGTAAAGACATTCATTCATAAATCTCCGACGTGAAGTTGGCTGTATGAACCAATCAGACAATATGGAGCAGCTGGTTGGGACAAATGAGACAACGCCTGTGGTTGGTTCAAACGTTGCAAGTGTGGAGAATGTTGCTCCGCCCAAGCCCTCTGTAAAACAGGGCATCAAGTTTACTGCAAAAGGGTTGGCGTTTTACATGCAAACATGTCAAGAAAAGAGGTCTGCAAAAATCAAACAGGCCAAGAAATACATTGAACCAATACGTACCTTGCTGAAATCTACTGACAATGTGAACTATGTGCAAGCTCATTTGAGTAACTTCATCAATTGTTATGAGGATGCTAAGGACATGCATGAGTCTTTCAGAAATATGGATTTGCCTGCGGAAGAGGTTAAAAGGCAAAATACATGTTTCAATGCAACAATAATGACATTTTGTAATTTCACAGAGGATGTAAGGGTTTGGTTGTCTGCTGCTGGGCACCCTCATGTGGAATCAAATGCAAATATTGACAATGAAACTAATGATGTTGTTGAAACAAATGAAGATGATGATGAGGCTCAAACTAAACAAAGTGTTGTTATTGATGATATCAATCCTGAGGACAGTGCCTCTAACATTTCATGTACAAATGAAAAGCAACAAAAACCACACTCCAGTGTATCAAAGACATCATCCACCGCGTCTACCAGGCTAAAGGCAGAGGCTGACAAAGCATCACTACTGGAGTGGATGAAAGCTTTAAAAAGGAAACATGAGTTGGAAGCAAAGCAGGAGGAACTAAGGAAGGAAAAGGAACAGTTTGCTCTGGAAACTGACCTAGCTGCAGCCAATGCAAAAATCAATGTGCTGGAAATCAATTCAAAATGTAACTCTAAAACAGGGGTCAGCAACCTTTTTGACATGGAGTGCCTGTTTGAAATATAGTTGTAACTAGTGTGCCTCAACAATATTCCATGCATCGTAATCTTTTTTTCTCATAATCAGGTCTTTTTAATGATAATTTTTACATTATTACATCATTATTATTATTGTTATTATTAACAATATTATTATGATGGTTGTATCAACCCTAAATCTGAGTGGGGGGGGGGGATGCAATGCAGACAAACAGCTGCATACAGTGCGACCATTTCACTCACATTTGCCCATTCATTTTTGGACACATCACACACCATCGGTGTGTGTACTGTACGTGTGCTGTCATAGCTCCACCTACAGGCCTAATGGAGAACACCAGGAGAACACCAGGATGTGAATGGAGGGTGAATGTGAGGTATATCGTGTAAATAAGTTTTGATTGATCGCAAGACTACACTGTAAAAAAAATTATAATAATAAGTTACCAGAACTGTGTTACTGTGCATTAAGGTTTTCAGTTTTCAATCCATAATAAGTTAACAGAAAAATAAGTACACAACCACATTATTTCAACCTAATAAAACTATGTTTATTGTCATTGTTTTAAGAACACAAGTTGACTTGGTAATACTCACCATTTTGAGAGAAAAAAATGGCTTTTAACATGTGCAATGTTCAATGAAATAGAAAAATAAATAATAAAATTTGTTGATTGGAGCTAGGCGATTATGGAGTAGACGTGTTTCACGTGAGCTCCCTTCTACCGTGCGGAATATACGTTTCTCCCCATTAGTCTTTATTTTATTTTTATTTGTTTTTTGTCTGCTTGTTAAGTCGTCGAGTTTCAACTACTGTCGTCGACTTTTTTCTACTTTCTGCGATGTCGGTGGTGGAAACCAGATCCATGAGCGCTCCAGCCAGCAAACTGCCACCGGGCCTGGCCGCGCCATCGCCCGGTGTCGGTGAGATAAGCGAAGCTGTGCTCTCGGTCATGACCAAGCTCCATGCAGAATCTGAGACACGCTTCGCTGAAACACAAAGAAAAGTGCTGGCGGATTTTTGTGATAACCTTCATCGAGAGATATCAGAGGAAATAAGGTTGGCGGTCGTCCCGTTGAAAGACAAGATGGAGTCGCTGCACGTTATCTCCTCGGCTAATGCTAACAAACTAGCCACGCTAACGACGGAGGTCTCATTACAAAGCGAGAAGATGGCGGATCTGGAGTCCTCCCTGCTGGCTAGGCAGGCTGAAGTTGCCAAACTACAGTCGGTAATTGTGGAAATACAGTCCCGGGAGAGAGTCTACAACATCAGGATTGTTGGAGTACCAGAGGGCAAGGAGGGAGGCCGTCTCTCTGAGACCATGCCGGAATTGCTGCAAGAAATACTGGGGAATGATGTCCTCCCCACCCCTCCCGTTTGTGAGTCGGCCTACAGAGCGGGCAGGACCACTCCTGGAGTGAACAAGGAGCCGAGGCCCATTATTGTCAAGCTGAACAGGCTCGTGCCAGAAGGGGTAATCTAAGGCTTGGCGATCACAAAGTGGCCATTTTCGAAGATTTTACGCAGGAGGTTCAAGCACAGAGAGGCGAATACAAAGTGGTCTTGTCCAGGCTATGGAAACTAGGCCTGAGGCCCACGCTATTCGCTCCCGCGAAATTATCTGTGCTGGATAAGGACGATGGTCGGCGTTCATTTTGGTCGTTGGCTAAAGCGGAGGAATATCTCGAGGGGATACCCGAGACTGTAGCTTGATATCTATGTCGGGTGAGTGACTTGGCGATGTGGGCCTGAATACATTGATAGGGCCGACTATTCACGAATACTTGCTGTCATGCCCAGACATGCTAACTGTCCACTGCCCATCCAACTAGCGGGGCTTCCCAATGACTTCTGTTACTTGCTAATGCTGTCCTCATGGTCGTACTTGTGTATCGCCTCTATGAAAGCTAGCGAGCTAGCTGAACAATGTACATAACAGACTCTAACGTGCTATCCGGATTCATCACTAGCTTACGCGCTAGCCTCGGGCTAGCTAGCGGGCTGCGTCTATCGTCTGCGCCGAGGCATTCGAGACCCGTTCATATTTACGTATTTTGGTTGTTGTTGCTGTTTAAGTGTCATCGGTTCCCACAATTCAACGGTGATCGGGTCCTTAACTAACTTCTTGTATGCTTTTATTTTTATATCCAGGCTGTTTTGAGCTTTGGGCTCCGGTAGGAGAAGATCGGTTGAATATATATATATACAATATATGATAACAGGTTGTGTCAGGTATTGCTTATTACCATCCCCGGGTTAATGAAGGTGTTTAATTCTATTCTTACATAGGTTATGTCATTCCAGCCGTTGTTCCTGATCAGAGGGGCTGTTACAGGTGTGCACTTTGACCATAACCCCCTTTTTTCCCTTTCTTATTATTGTCGTTGTTTAAATGACATCTGTTTGCGCAATTTACCTGTGATCCGATCCTGCCTTAGACTATCTGCTGGTATGCTTTAATTTAATTTTGTTTTGAATTTTCCTTTATCCATTTGTGCTATAACATTGCGACGTTGATGCGCAGACTCGGAAGTAGATGGTTGCAGGGTTGATGTTGAATTATTATATAATAATGGCTATTTTTTCCATTATAGTTATCTCATGTTAGGGCCAATGCTACCGATATCTATATTGAATTTAATTTTTATTATTATTTGTGTTTATTGGACTAGTGGGGGTTTAATCAGGGGTTTATCTAGAGGGGGGTCGGAGTGGAGAGCGTCTTATTGGATCCATGACTCCAGTGGGAAATGATAGGAAGATGACCATCCTTAGTGGATGGGGCATAGGGAGGGGATTGGAGAGTGGGTATAGGAGGGTTTATAATAGGACGGGTGGGTTAGGGTTTAGAGTAGAAGGAGGGGGGGGTTGTAACTGGGGTGGTATTTTTCTGTGTTTTATGTACTGTTGTCTTATATGTGTGTAATTGTTCCTCCTCTGAACTCCTGGGATTGACCGTCTGGGCCCGCCTGGATCAGCGCCTCTGTACTCAGCCTGGCTGCACTGGTATGTTCTCTACGCATTTAGTCAAACTCGACCATGGCTAAATTGAATATTTTAATTTGGAACGCGGGGGTGAATGAATGAATGAATGAAAACTTTATTTAACAGATTGCAGAATGGGTACAATACAGTACGGCTCAATACATACAATTGTTAAGGGGATGCAGACCTGAGAAAGACGTTTGTCTTGTTTCCATCAGGGTCCCCCATTTTCAATTCATATAGACATTTATGACATACACAACATACATGACATTTATGGCATAGGGACATATAGGTATTTAGTACTGATACATTTGTGACATAGGCGGTATTCAAATATACAGTACTGTTACCCCTAGATCCTGACAGAGTATATACATATGATGGGGAGGGGACTGTACATTAGGAGGGGGTGGGTGGGTGGGAGGGAAATATACATACGGCGGGGAGGGAATATATACATGCGGTGGGGAGGAGACTGTCTATTAGGAGGTGGTGGGGGTTTTGGGCATTTACGGTGGCCAGTTTCGAATTGCAGCCTCCCGTAGGTGCTCTTTAAGGGCGGTTTTGAATGTGGGCAGGGATTCACATTCCTTTACAGCTTTGGGTAGGGCGTTCCACATTGTTGTGGCATAATTGCGAAACGTGTTTAGTCCCTTGTTTGAGCCGAATCTGGGTTTAACATGATTTGTTGAGCTTCCTCTGGTGTAGTGGTTGTGGTATTCACTGACCTTTGGGAAGTATTTTGACATGTACATGGGCACCCCGGTCGTATAGTGTATCTTGTAGACCAGGCCCATTGCAAGTTGCTGTACTCTGTCGTCTACTCTAAGCCATCCTAGGTTGGCAAAGTGGGCAGGGGTGAGGTGGGTTCTGGGGTTCAGGTCAAGTAGTAGTCTGACCAGTTTGTTTTGTGATGTTTGTAATTTTGTTTTAAGCGCCTTTGAGGTGCTTTGGTACCATGAGGTGCACGCATAGTCATAGTACCCTTGAATGAGTGCTCCTGCCAGAGTCTTCAGGGTATTCTTGTTTACCAGAGAGGAGATCCGGTACAAGAATCTAGTTCGTTGGTTGACTTTTTTTATTACATTGGATGCCATTTTGTCACAGGAAAGATTTGCCTCTAGGATGGAACCCAGGTAGGTAATTTCGTCTTTCCTTGTGACAATATTGTCACCCACTGTAACCGAGAAGCCGTCGGTCTTGCTGAGTTTGTTATTTGAACCGAAGAGAATGGACTCTGTTTTGCCCATGTGTAATGATAGTTTGTTATCAGCGAGCCATATGCAGATTTTGCCTAGTTCCGTGCTGAGGGTTTTTTCAACCTGCAATTTGTTCTTGTCAGAGACCAGCAGGGCTGAGTCGTCCGCAAACAGGAACAAGTTGCAGTCACAGGCTGACGACATGTCATTTGCATAAATTAGGAAGAGTAGCGGTCCTAGTATGCTTCCTTGTGGAACACCACAGCTCACTGTGAGGGGGGGGGATAGAGTACCGTTTACCTCTACCATCTGTTCTCTCCCCTCCAGGTAGGATTGCATCCAGCTCACTGATAGGCTATCAAAACCAATTGCTTTTAGCTTGTCCATTAGAATGGAGTGATTGACAGTGTCGAAGGCCTTTTGTAGGTCCAGCATGACCATGCCGCAGTATTTGCCAGCGTCCACCTCTTGTTTGATGTGGTCGTTCAAATAGAGGAGGCATGTGTCAGTGGAGTGGGACGTTCTGAAGCCAGATTGGAATTTGTAGATTAGGTTTTTTTTCGCCAGGTACTTTTCGACCTGTTCGTAGACTATTTTCTCCATGACTTTCGAGATGGAGGTAAGAATAGAAACAGGGCGGTAGTTGCCTGGGTCTAATTTGCTGCCCTTTTTGTGTAGAGGGGTCACTCTCGCAATTTTGAAGTCCTTGGGGACGTGCCCCTGTCTTATAGAGAGGTTTATTATGTGTGTGATGACTGGGGTGATGGCGGCTGCTGCGTCTCTGAGGAATTTGGAGGGGATGTTGTCATGGCCAGTGGCCTTGTTAGGTTGGAGGGCGCTCAATTTTTTGAGTACCTCATCGGTTGTTACCATTTCAAGTTTGAAGTCGTCTTTGTGGACCCCTAGGTTTTTGTAGTATGCTACTATGTGTTCTACCCCATAATGCCCTGAGTGGGAGGGTAGTTTGTTTACCAGTGTTGTGGCTATGTTTGTGAAGAAGATGTTTAAGTAATTGGCTACATCCAGCTTGTCTGTGATGAGCGTGTTGTCCGTCTTTATGTTTATGTTTGAGAATCTGGTTTTAAGTTTTTTACTGCAGCCTAGTTGATTATTGAGTAATTTCCAAAGTTCGCGGGGTTTGTTTTTGTTTTCCTCAGTTTTGTCGTTGATGAAATTTCTTTTTGCGGTTCTGATCATGGTGTTTACGTCATTTCTTAGTCTGTTTCTTTGGATTTTTAGTTCAACCACGTGGGCTTGGAGTTCACTGTTTGAGCTTTTGGAAAGCTTTGTCTGACTTTTATGAAGTTCAGAGCATTTTTTGTCTCTGGTTTTCATAGCGGCCAGTATTTCAGTGTGCATCCATGCCTCAGCGCGATTTTTAACCCTGGTGGTTCTTATCGGTGCCATGTTGTTGAGTATTGCTGTGAATTTGGTTTTGAATCCAAGCCATGTTTCTTCAACCTGTGTACCACTGAGCTCATCTGACCAGTCCAAGCTCCCCAGTTCTAGGTTAAAGGCCTCTCTAGAGTAAGTTTTGAGGTCTCTAGATGTGACTGTTTTGTGACAGCCGGCCTTCTGTTTTAGCTTTTTGCGGGTACAGAAAATCATATAATGATCACTTAACCCGCATGCTATCACCCCTTTACTGGAGATCATGGACTTGTCAGAGGTCAAAATGAGTCTTAACACCCCACACAAGCGTGCCAGTGTCCTTTGGTTATTGACGAGAAGAAATATTGACATCGCTCTCCTTAGTGAGACGCATTTATTGGTGGGTGATGTGTCAAGGCTAGCAAATCGACAATATCACATTATCTCCTCATCCTCAGCCGATGATAAGACGAAAGGAGTCGTCATAGTTACAAGACGTAACCTTGATATCAAAGTCCTGGATGTGTGGTCGGACACGGAGGGAAGGATTACTATAGCAAAAGTTGAGTTCTCTCATAGGAAGATGGCAATAATAGCATTGTATGCCCCTAACACATTTGATTCAGCGTTCTATAATACAATCACGAAGAATATGTTGGAACTTACTGGATACGCTCTCATTGTGGGTGGCGATTTTAATGCGTGCTGGGATGCGGAGATGGATAGGTCCGGGTCCTCTGAAACAAGCGACCAAAAACTGTCCTCTAAGGCCCTCAGGATGTGGGCCCAGGACACTGGGCTCGCAGACCTATGGCGCTTATCCAATCCCACCCTCAAGGATTACTCTCACCTGTCTGCCAGACACAAAACCTTCTCTCGAATAGACTATGCATTCGCATCCCCTAATTTGTTTGATAGTTTCGACGTCTCATTGGTTTCCCTGGCTCTCTCGGACCACAAGGGGATTTTCCTTGTGGCAACCTTTGGCAGGCTCTCCACGAGAGCTCCCAGGTGGCGTTTTAACTCAACCTTATTAAAGAACGATGATTTCTGTTCCGAGTTTAGGAGTAAACAAGCTGAATTCTTGCAGATCAATGTTGGCACGGTCGATGACCCCAGGGTCCTATGGAACGCATTGAAAGGATTTATCAGGGGTCATGTCACACTTTTCGCCTCCAACTTACGTAAATCCCGGTCAAAAAAACTAGAAGGACTGGAAACATTATATGCGGATCTATACGCATCTTTGCAAACTAACTATAGTGAACGACTAAACACACAACGTAAGATAGTCAAGAAGGAAATAAACTCCATACTTAAACAACAGTCTGAGTTCTTGATACATAGGACAAGGCAAAATTACTACTTTCACGGCTCCAGGCCTAGCCATCTACTGGCAATGAAAATACGCTCGAATGATCATTTCTCGGATATCCCCTCGATCAAGACGCGACAGGGTACAATCACTACTGATTCGAAAAAGATCAACGACACTTTTAAAGAGTTTTACTCACAGTTATATAGCTCAGATGTTAATCTCGACGACTCTAAATTTGAATCGTTCATTGGCGGGCTTGAGATACCCCACATTTCTGAGGAAGAGGCTAAGGAACTGGGGAAACCGATCACTCTTATGGAACTAAGGGAGACGATTGCTGAAATGCAGAGGGGTAAGGCACCAGGCTGGGATGGTATTCCACCCGAGGTGTATTTAGCTTTCTGGGACCAACTGGGCCCATTGATGCTCGATATGATCAATTACGCTATCGAACAAGGGGAGTTCTCAAGAGATGTCAACATGGCGCTGATTTCTTTACTTCTCAAGAAGGACAAAGATCCCAATGATTGTGGTAGCTATAGGCCCTTGAGTCTTCTCGGGCCGATTTAAAAGTGTTTGCCAAGGTGCTGGCCCGCCGCCTGCAGAGATTTATGACGGTATTGGTACACTGCGATCACACTGGTTTTATCCCGGGGCGCCTGGCTGCAGATAATCTTAGGAGGCTGTTGCATGTAGTCGATAACAGTAAAGACAATACAGCTCCGTCCACTGTTCTGTCTTTGGATGCCATGAAGGCGTTTGACAGACTAGAATGGTCATACCTGTGGAAGGTACTTGAGGTCATGGGTCTTGGAAAGAATTTTATTCATATGATTAAAGTCCTGTATGCCTCACCGTCGGCAATGATACTGACAGGCAAAAACTGTTCCACACTTTTCCCAGTCTCCAGATCTTCTAGACAGGGTTGTCCTCTGAGCCCAGGACTATTCGCGCTTTCCCTCGAACCATTGGCCCAATTTATTAGGCAATCGGAGGACATCGTCCCCATAATGATCAATAATACACCACACAAAATTGCTCTCTATGCGGATGACCTACTGATTTTTATGGATGACCCTTCCCAGTCGGCCACAAAATTATTGGGAATAATCGACGACTTTGGTAAATTGTCAGGCTTTAAGATTAACTGGAACAAATCAGCATGCCTACCTCTTAATGAGCTGGCCAAGGCGGTGCGACTACCAGCTGATATCCCCATAGTGGAACATTTTAAATACTTAGGTATAGAGATATTCCCCACGCTGAGTCAAACTACTAAGTACAACTTCACGGGTACTTATGATAAAATACGCAAGGATCTAGACAGATGGTCGTCCCTTCCTAACTCCTTACAAGCCCGAGCTTCCATAATCAAAATGAACGTTCTGCCTAGGATACATTTTGTTAGCTCAATGCTCCCCCTGCCCCCTCCAATAGACCACTGGCGCAAGGTACAATCGATGGTATCTAAGTTTATCTGGAATAACAAACGCCCGAGAATCAAAAGAGCTACTACTCAACGTAGGAAACAAGATGGGGGCCTCGCAATCCCTGATTTTAAGCTTTATTTCTGGTCCTTCTCACTGAGACCTCTGATGTGCTGGCTAGACCCTGTAGATGCTGTTTCTTGGCGCTCCTTAGAAGCGGCAGCGGTCTCACCGCTAAGATTGCAGGATGTGGTGTACTCCACTGTCTCTATTTCAAAATGCCGGCTGAGGTATGGACCGATCATAACTCACGTGATCCAAACATGGCGTAATGTACAGAGGTCGTGTGGGGTTAAATGCCCATGGCACCTGGACTCTCCAATTTTTTATAACCAGCAATTACTTGTTGGGCACAAGCCGGTTAATATTCCTCAATGGCAGAGGAGGGGAGTTCATACTCTGGAGGATATTTATGATAAGAACGGCCTCCGTGCGTTTCAGGACTTAAGAGAATTTTATGATCTTCCCGGCGAGTCCTTCTTTCTTTACCTTCAACTAAGGTCAGCGCTGAGGGCGCATGGCGTGCTGTGGGCTCAAGCTTTGCACCCACACCCCTTCCTCAGGCTCATAGTGGACAGGACGACCTCCAGAGGGTTTGTCTCAGACTTTTATACGCTCTTAGTTCAATCCACATATAAACATTTATCATTGGATACAATCTGGCGTGTGGATATCCCGGAGTTGGACCCCGAGTTTGACTGGGATGATGTTTGGGCAAATGTGACATTATCTTCCCGCAACCCCAATCACCAGCAAATTAATTTTAATTATATTCATAGGACCTATCTTACACCTAGGAAGCTATTTGCTATGGGACTGATAACCGACTCTCGGTGCACTTTGTGCTCTCAAAAGGCCACTGGCACTTATATGCATATGTATTGGGATTGCCCACCAGTGGCCCGCTTCTGGAGGTCAATAGCGGACAAACTTTCTGATCTGTGTGGCTTAACTATCCCATTCACAGCTGTTACGCTACTCCTGAACGATATAACAACACTACCCGCGTCCGTACAACTGAAAAGGGTTGTCCTAGCGGGCGTCACAGCGGCGAAGAAGCTAATAGCAATGAGATGGAAGGAGCCGGAGAAGCTCACAATGATTAACTGGTCCCTAACACTGTTGGATGTGATTTATCTTGAGATATCCACGGCGCGGGTGATTGGGGTAGGGCAGGCTGGGATTGACCTGTGGTTCGCAGCAGCTGAGAAGGTCAGGACCGCCGTGTGCGGCTGAGCGGGGTTGGGGTGCTTGTTCGGGGGAGTCGGGCGGTCTCATGGGAGGGGGAGGAGGAAATGTCTTGTCTGTCTTGTCTTTTGTTATGTCCTGAATTTAACTGGGGATTTATTGGGGGGCAGCTATTTAGCTATTTCTTCACTATTTGGTCATTTATTAGATAGCCCCCCTTGAAACCTTGAAATTTTGAAATTTAAAATTTAAAAAGGTTGAACTCTATTTTCTTTTCTTTTTGTCTTTATAATTTATAAATTGTTATTCTGTATTATTATTGTTTTGGTTATTTTCCTGTGAAGTTCTGTGTATTGTGATTGTGGTTAATGTGTTGTCTTGTTTCATGTGATTAATAATAAAAAGAAATTGATAAAAAAAAAGAAAAATTGTTGATTAATCCCACTGGTCACAATGGTGACCGTAATAATGTTTTTGTTATAAGGCTCTGCAAATGTTACTGAATGATGTAGCAATGTATTTCCAGCTAAATTGAAATAATAAACAAATAAAGGGTCTCAATTAAATATGTGGTAGTAAAAAGAACCTGTGGGAGGATTTCAACAAGATAAATGCGACAACAGTGCAAAATATTTCACTATATTTAAAAAAAAAAAAAAAAATTATATATATTTTTTTAATGCTGCCCCCTGTGCCTATGCAAATGCCCCCGCACGTGCCTAGGGTTGCCTACCCCTGCTCTAAAAGGTCAGATGGAATGAACTCGTATCTGGACAGGAATATAGCTCAAAGAAGGACAGGCCAACTCAATCCTCAAGTTGGTCAATTTGTCCCGCAGGGAAATAACATGCAAAATGAATTTCATCCTGAGGCCCAGGCTGTCACTGTAAGGCCCAAAGGACCATCACAGACCATCGGGTTTAAAGACGCATCACAGACCATCGGGTTTAAAGACTCATCACAGACAGTCAGGCCTAAACAAATGGCAGTATTACAGACGGACCTCAGACCACTATACACTCAAGCACCAACACAAGTGGTCCATGATGCTCAACAGACAGGACGAGCATCCTCCCTGAATATGGCACGCAATAATGACACCCAAAATGACATTGTGAATATCATGCAACGCCAAACTGACATCACTACAATGTTGGTACAGCAAAATTTGGCATCTTCTCTACCGGTGAGAAATATACCCATATTTGATGGTGATCCTCTTCAGTATCATTCCTTCATCAGATCCTTTGAAAATTGTGTTGAGGTTAAAACTGACAATGCAAGTGATTGTTTACACTTTTTAGAGCAGTACACCAGGGGACAACCAAGCGACCTGGTGAAAAGCTGTCAGCACCTACCCTCTGTTCAGGGATATCAAAGCGCTAAATCCCTGCTTGCTGAACATTTTGGAAATTAATACAAAATTGCTTCTGCTTATATGGACAAAATTGATAGCTGGCCTCTGGTTAAAGATGAAGATGTAAAATCACTACAATCATTTTCTCTGTTTTTGCGAGAATGCTCTAATTTAACACAGAGAATCATGCAAATGAATGAGTTGGACATGCCATCAAACCTCAGGAACATTGTGATGAAGCTTCCTTATAAGCTGAGGGAGAAATGGAGGAATGTCGCATGTGATTTGCAGGAGCAACGTGGTTGCAGAGCACTATTTATTGACCTTGTGAACTTTGTTGAAAAACAAGTTAGAATTGCCTCTGATCCACTGTTTGGAAATATTCAGGATTCAAAATGTACCAGCCGCAACAAACCCCCCATTGACAGTCAACCAAGGCAAAGGAAACAGGGCACCTTTGCCACCAGTGTCACTGCAATGAAAGAAGGAAACGACAAAAGGTACATGGATAATAAGATCAAGTCCTTCTCTGCCCAAAGTCACATCAAATGCTGTTTATTCTGCCAACGAACAAGCCACTCACTTGAAAAATGCTCACAGTTTAAGTTAAAGATACAAAAGGACAAAATACATTTCATAAAGGAGCATGGAATTTGTTTTGGTTGCTTGAAAGTGGGACACATAAGCAAAGACTGCAGGAGTCGATTGGATTGCAGTGTGTGTCAGCAAAAGCATCCATCAGTCCTACACATTGAGCAGAAGGGTATAAGTACACCGTTTAATAAGGCAGAAGAGCCTGTGAGCCATCTGAGTGTAACATCTGTTCAGTCTCAAACATGTGGCCATATAGGGGCCGGAGATGAGGACAATGCTGTGTTTTCAATTGTTGCAGTTCAAGTGAAAAGCCAAGTGACTGACAGAGTTGTGCAGACATATGCATTTTTGGATCCGGGAAGTTCCGGTACTTTTTGCACTCATAACCTGGCAAAGAGACTGGGGCTAAGTGGCAAGCCAGCCAATATTCTATTACGAACAATGGGACAAGAGAAAATTGTGAGCACCAATGTATTGTCTCACTTGGAAGTGTCTGGCATGGATAAGGAGGATTTTATTGAATTGCCCAATGTCTTAACCCAAAGATTAACCCAAAGCTATGCCAGTGTCATGTGTGTACATTCCACAACAGGATGATGTGGAAAAATTGCCTTACTTGAGTAACATAAAGCTGCACGACTTGAATGCAGATGTGGATTTGCTCATCGGAACTGATGCAGAAAAAGTAATGGAACCATGGGAGCTGATCAACAGCCAAGGTGAAGGACCATATGCAGTCAGAACAAGAGTCGGCTGGGTCATAAATGGACCACTTAGGAGTGGAAGTAACAGCAGAGTTAAGACTGGCTGCTCTGTTGTCACAACAAATCGTATATGTGTGGAACATCTGGAAGAAATGCTCATGAAGCAATACAACCATGATTTTAATGAAAAAACATCAGAGGGGTCATTGGAAATGTCAAGGGAGGACATTAAAGCCATGAAGAGGAAATTTGAAAAGAACATCAAGTTTAAAGAGGAGTACACCTCATTCATCAATGCAACTCACTTCCCTCCTGAAGTGATCAAAACGGTCAATCACAACTTTTATGTAGACGACTGCCTGAAGTCTACATCCTCGGAGGGAGATGCAATTAAGCGTGTAAAGGATTTGACTCTGCTCTGTAGTCAGGGAGGATTCAGCCTTCAAAAGTGGGTGACAACCAGCCGTTATGTTTTGACATCAATCCCAGGTGACATCAGAGCAGCAGAGATGAAAGAGCTGGATTTGGACAAAGATCACCTGCCTATGGAAGGAACACTTGGACTGCAATGGTGCGTTGAGTCCGACCAGTTCAGCTTTAGGACTTCATTACAGCCACGCCCACAAACCAGGAGAGGTATCTTGTCGGTGGTCAGCTCTCTGTATGACCCTATAGGATTTTTGGCTCCTTTTACAATGCCAGCCAAGTTACTGTTGCAGGAGCTTTGCCGGCAAAACCTGAAGTGGAATGAACACATTTCCCCCTCCTTCTCCAAACAGTGGTCTGATTGGCTGAGCGACCTCCAAAGGATGAGTGTATTCAAGGTGGAACGCTGTATCAAAACCCTGAACTTTGAAACATCTGTGACAGCACAAATTCATAATTTTGCTGATGCCAGTGAAGCTGGTTATGGTACAGTGTCGTACCTGAGACTGAAGGATAAAGATAGAGGCGATAAGGTGCATGTTTCATTTCTTGCTGGAAAGGCCAGAGTTGCACCTCTGAAGCACATCACCATTCCTCGTTTGGAACTCACAGCAGCAGTCCTTGCTGTCCGAATGGATGGCATGCTTCAAAGAGAACTACAGTGGCAACTGGAGAAGTCAGTGTTTTGGACCGATAGCACAACTGTCATCAAATACATCTCCAATGAAACCAGACGTTTTCATACGTTTGTTGCCAACAGAGTCACTGTAATCAGAGAATCTACAGGTGTTGACCAGTGGAAGTATGTGGGCTCCAAGGTCAATCCTGCTGATGAAGCATCACGTGGATTGGGAGCTGAAGAATTTCTCACACATGGAAAATGGATTAAAGGCCCAGATTTCCTGTATTTGCCTGAAAATGAGTGGCCTACACTGGAAATGGATTCAGTGATTCCCATTGATGACCCGGAGGTCAAAAGAGAAGCGGCAGTGAATGCCATTGTTAAGGATTCAGAAAATCCAACAGACCATCTCATCAGCTACTTCTCATCTTGGAAGAAGCTTCTCCCCAGGAGATATTGTCATTATTGCCGATGCTACAGCTCCAAGAGGATCCTGGAAGATGGGTCGAGTTTTGAGTACCAAGTCCGACTACAAAGGATTGGTCCGCTCTGTGTGCATCCAAACTAAAACCAGCGTTTTGGAGAGACCTGTAACAAAGATCTGCCTGCTGGTGGAGGCCACAGAATAATAATAATACTTGTTCTGTCTATTCTCTCTTTCTATCCTGTCTTCTTACCATCTGTTTTCTTTCAATGGCAGCAGGGAAGGAGACACAGAAGACGCTTGGATAGAAAGAATAGCTCCCTTACATGTTATATATATGTATAAGGGTAATTGTGACTCACAATTAGGGGCCGACTTGTGGGAGCTATTAACTATTTTCACATTTATTTAATATATTTATTTGTTATGTGATTTTGTAGAATTAATTTGTTTACAGCCATATTATTTAAGTTCTTATGAGTCGCAGCTAAATGCTTTTACTTTGAAGGGGTTTTGGGCAATTGGGAAGCACAGCTGGGTGTATTTAGGTAATTAGAGACAATATCACAGTAGGCATCAGGGAAGGTATATGGTTTTTACCAGCGTCAGGAGATCATATAGTTTCAAACATAATTTTTCTGTATTCTTTGATTAACAGACAATAAATGCCACAAAACTGTCAAATGCTGTCTGGACAATGGACTTCCTGATCTGCGTGAGATTCGCTGCCCTGGTGCTTCAGTGGCTTTTTAATTTTTATTAGTTGTTGTTGACAAATAGCCACTACAACCTGTAATAGTACAGTAGTCCACACACACACACACGTGCATTCAGTTAAGTTGGAATATGACTGTAATACAAACAGTTCAGTTTGTCAGGTACATGCGACATCTGTCTGCTTGAGAAAATACCATGTTCTGCAATACAAATGATTGAAGTGAGATGAACAGACTGAACTTTATTTTATTAGATAAAACATGTTGACAAAGTTTTACTTTGCAGTTGAAAAAAGGTAATAAATTAAATTTGATAAAAAAAATTAAAAAAAATCGCAATATTAATATCGCAATACTCAGCGTATCGCAATATATTTAGTATTGCAATACTATCGTATCGTGACGCAAGTATCGCGATAGTATCGTATCGTGAGGTCTCTGGCGATTCCCACCCCTACTAGCAGCCACCTAGCAACACCCTAGCAACCACCTATAACACCCTAGTAACCACCTATAACACCGGGGCTGTACGTTAACTTGTTTTGCACATAGCACTGGTGCTACAGAGGTTGATAGTTTTGTAGCACAGGCCAAAGTCTTGTAGCACAAGTATAAAACGTGTTATATTTGTAACAGTCACAAATGTGCCTATTGTATTTGTGTTATTTAATTGCAGTGCCATCATGTTTGGTTGTCATTTTCATGCTGACAAGTTGATGTCACACAGCCAGACACGTTACGTGTAAGGAATTATGGGATTTGGTGTTGGGTGTATGGACTCTACTATAGGGTGGGAATCACCAGTTTCATCACTGGACAATGGACTTCCTGATCTGCGTGAGATTCGCTGCCCTGGTGCTTCAGTGGCTTTTTAATTTTTATTAGTTGTTGTTGACAAATAGCCACTACAACCTGTAATAGTACAGTAGTCCACACACACACACACGTGCATTCAGTTAAGTTGGAATATGACTGTAATACAAACAGTTCAGTTTGTCAGGTACATGCGACATCTGTCTGCTTGAGAAAATACCATGTTCTGCAATACAAATGATTGAAGTGAGATGAACAGACTGAACTTTATTTTATTAGATAAAACATGTTGACAAAGTTTTACTTTGCAGTTGAAAAAAGGTAATAAATTAAATTTGATAAAAAAATTTAAAAAAAATCGCAATATTAATATCGCAATACTCAGCGTATCGCAATATATTTAGTATTGCAATACTATCGTATCGTGACGCAAGTATCGCGATAGTATCGTATCGTGAGGTCTCTGGCGATTCCCACCCCTACTAGCAGCCATCTAGCAACACCCTAGCAACCACCTATAACACCCTAGTAACCACCTATAACACCGGGGCTGTACGTTAACTTGTTTTGCACATAGCACTGGTGCTACAGAGGTTGATAGTTTTGTAGCACAGGCCAAAGTCTTGTAGCACAAGTATAAAACGTGTTATATTTGTAACAGTCACAAATGTGCCTATTGTATTTGTGTTATTTAATTGCAGTGCCATCATGTTTGGTTGTCATTTTCATGCTGACAAGTTGATGTCACACAGCCAGACACGTTACGTGTAAGGAATTATGGGATTTGGTGTTGGGTGTATGGACTCTACTATAGGGTGGGAATCACCAGTTTCATCACGATACAATACGATATCGATTCTTTGGACAACAATACGATATTTGCCGATATCTGCCACGATACGATACGATGCAGGTGCCTGCAATCGATATGAGACGATATCATAAGCCAATTTAACACAATCAGTAACATTTAGATCAACTCAAAAAAGGCAACGGAAATATCATTTGACATTTTTATTTTTGACCTCTTCCAGACTTTTAAAGGAAAAACAATCTATTGTTTTTAATACAAATAGACCTCCTGTTCACTGTAAAGTGCCACGTTTTGATATATTGAGCTTTAAACTTTAATTAAATATATATTTTTGGAACTCACAATACGCAACCTAAAACCCCTTCCTCTCCCAAACCGTTCCTGCAATTGTTTTATGTTGCATGATGATCATGAATACATTTATTATGTATTGTATTTTTTATGTTTAAATATCAACATTATCTGTCCACCCTCAGTACATTTACTATCAATATAATATACTCTGACTTCATCTGATCTTTCCAAACGCACACACACACAAAGAAGGGAGAATGCCTGCCTGCCTGCCTGCCTGCCTCCCCCCCCCTCCTTCCCAGTCCTCACTCTGCCCGTCTGCTGTTCTCTCTATATGGCTCTGGGTTAGCTTGTTCTTAGCTTACGCTAACGCAACGTTAATTTCGATCTTTAACACAACGTGGTCATAAAGGAATGGTGAGGATTGCAAAGCATGTTAGATGCATTTGACCCGTTGCGGAATAAAACAGCAGGGATTTGTGTTGGGTCGCGAAACAGGCAACTAGCCTTGCTCTGTTGCAATTTCTGTGTTCCAGACGCTACTGCACGCTGTGCTGTAGAGCCGAGCGGATACGAGTCGACTCCACGGGATCTTCAAAATAAGAGTATCGATATGAACCGAACGTTGTTAGCTGCCGGAGCCATAGATATTATGGCTGGAGCTGCGCTTCTGCGGAGATGAGACTTGCCACAGGATTTTCAAAATAAGAGTATCGATATGAACCGAATGCCTATCGCACGGGTGCTACTGAAGTAAATCCATTTATCGCACAGACCGATGTTGCTGTAGCACGTGCGATATATATCTCGCACTGTACAGCCCACAACCACTTAGAAACACCCTAGCAACCACCTAGAAACACCCTAGCAACCACCTAGAAACACCCTAGCAACCACCTAGAAACACCCTAGCAACCACCTATAACATCCTAGCAACCACCTAGAAACACCCTAGCAGCCGCCCATAACACCCTGGCAACCACCTATAACACCCTAGCAACCACATAGAAACACCCTAGTAACCACCTAGAAACACCCTAGCAACCACCTAGAAACACCCTAGCAACCGCCTATAACACCCTAGCAACCACCTAGAAACACCCTAGCAACCACCTATAACACCCTAGCAACCACATAGAAACACCCTAGCAACCACCTATAACACCCTAGCAATCACATAGAAACACCCTAGCAAGTAGCAACCACCTATAACACCCTAGAAACCACCTAGAAACCCCCTAGCAACCCCCTAGTACACCTTAGTAGCCACCTAGAAACACCCTAGCAACCACCTATAATAACCATTTGTCATAGAGACTCACGAGAGACCCTCTCCCGTTGACCGGCGGTACACAGGCATCACCCACACTTACCACTGTATTCCTCTACTTGCGCTATTAGCAGCTATTTTGGTCCTTGCGGGTATCCATATGCATCTGTGTATGACTTCTGCGCATGTGCAATAAAGTTCTCTCCATTGTGGATGTCTAATGTTTGCTCCTGCAGTCTAACTCTACAAAAGTATATTAACATACCTAACAAGTATGTAGCTAGACATCCGTGACATAGACATGAACAGTGCAACATGTTATGGGCCCAGTGCCGTGTCAGCGATTTAATACTTTTGTTCAAGTTCTCAAGTTCTTTAATAGTTGTCATACAGAAGTACAGAATACTTTCATACAAAATGCTTCTTACTGTTACGCTCCAGAGACTGTGCTAGACAAGATAGTATCAAATAACATAATAACATAATATAGCATGAATTTAGAAGAAGAAAAATGAGGTCACAGTGTTCGGTATAGACATATGTACAATGTTCTGAGTTACCATATAATATACAATACACAATACTATGCAGTGTACTAATGTACAGTACTATCTAGTGCAAGCAGAAATGGGATGAGGTACAATTTTAGGTACAATTTACAGTAAGGTGTACGAGTTGTAGTGCAATCCTTCATCCATAAATATAAAGTGTGGGGAGTGGGTGCTACAGTGTGTTTGTTTAAAGTGGGTGTGTGCTATAAAGTGTGTGGAGTGGGTGCTACAGTGTGTTTGTTTAAAGTGAGTGTGTGCGTGTGGATGTGTGTGCTATGTGCGTTTGGTGGTTGTTGTTGTGTAGTGTTCATTCATTGTTCGTTTAGCAGCCTGATGGCCTGGGGATAGAAGCTTCTTCTGAGTCTTTCTGTGCTCGCCTTGAGACTCCGGTATCGCTTGCCTGACCGCAGCAGTTCAAAGAGGCAGTTGTTCGGGTGACTGGAGTCTTTAATGATTCTCTTAGCCTTGCCCTTGCAACGCTTGTTGTAAATGTTCTGGAGGGTGGGGAGCCCCCCTCCAATTGTGCGTTCGGCTGAACGTGTCACTCTTTGTAGTCTGCTTCGGTCTTGTGCAGTGCTATTCCCAAACCAGGAGGTGATGTTGCCGGTCAAGATGCTCTCTATTGTACATGAGTAGAAGTTCTTAAGGATCTTCTGGCTGACTTGGAACTTCCTTAGGCGCCTGAGGAAGTAGAGGCGTTGTCGTGCCTTCTTCACAACACTGTCAATGTGTGTGGTCCATGTCAAGTCCTCGGATATGTAGGCTCCGAGGTACTTAAAGCTGTTGACTCTCTCAACCGGTGCCCCGTCGATGCTGAGGGGGCTGTAGTCCTTGACCCCCGACCTCCTAAAGTCCACAATCATCTCCTTTGTTTTGCTGACGTTCAGGGAGAGGCTGTTTTCCTGGCACCATCCCGCCAGGACCTTGACCTCTTCCAGGTAGGCCCTCTCGTCGTTGGCAGAGATCAGGCCCACCACCACTGTGTCGTCAGCAAATTTGATGATTGTATTGCTACTCCGCTGAGCCACACAGTCGTGTGTGTACAGGGAGTAGAGGAGGGGACTCAGAACACAGCCCTGGGGGGCCCCTATGTTGAGGGTGATGGATGAGGAGGTGCAGTTGCCTGCTCTCACCACCTGGGGTCTGCCAGTCAGGAAGTCCAAGACCCACTGGCAGAGGTCATAGCCCAAGCCCAGGTCCCTGAGCTTGGCTATGAGTATGGAGGGGACTATGGTATTGAATGCCGAGCTGTAGTCGATGAATAGCATTCTCACATAGTTCCCCTGCCTCTTGTCCAGGTGTGATGCTGCTGTGTGCAGCACATGGGCTATGGCGTCCTCCGTGGACCTGTTGGGGCGGTATGCAAATTGCAGGGGGTCCATGTTGATGGGGAGGGAGGAGCAGATGTAGCCCTTTACTAGCTTCTCAAAGCACTTCATGGCTATGGAGGTGAGAGCTACAGGGCGGTAGTCGTTGAGGCAAGCAGGCTTGGATTTTTTGGGTACAGGGATAATAGTGGACTTCTTCAGGCAGGTGGGGATGACAGCCTGTTCTAAGGACAGGTTAAATATGTCAGTGAATACTGGGGCCAGTTGGTCGGCACAGACTTTTAGGACGCGGCCGGGGATGCCGTCCGGACCTGCTGCCTTCCTGATATTCACTTTTTTAAAGGTCCGCCTCACCTCATGCTCTGTTACCCTGAACACTGCGCCTCCATCAGCAGCCGACCCCCCCCCCCCCCATTGCCGTGGCTTGTGAGCTGGTGTTGTTATTACCAGCATCAAACCTCGCATAGAAGGTATTGAGGTCATTTGCTAAGGAGATGTCACTGTTCAGTTTGAGGGAGGCGCCTTTGAGGCGCCTTTGTAGTCTTCGACGGCGACGAGAGAGGATACAAGTTATGGGAAACTCGCTTCGAAGCCCACATGGAGTTGAGAGGACTCAGCGAGACTCTACTGAACGTGACGTTATCGCTGAGGGCGAAAATGCTGTCCAGTTGAGAGAAGCAGACATCAAGAAAAACAGAGAAGCGTACGCGGAGCTGGTGCAAGTTTTAGACAACAATAACTTGTCACTAATTATGCGGGATGCAGCAGCCGACGATAGTGCGGCATTGAAGATACTTCGGCAACATTACGCGGGCAAAGGAAAACCGCGCATGGTGAGTTTATATTGTGAACTCTCAGCTCTTCGCATGGAAAGCAACGAGACCGTCACAGAGTATATTGTTCGTGCAGAGACAATATTCTCGTCGTTGAAAGGAGCCGACGAGAACATAAGTGACGGGTTGCAAGTGGGAATGGGTCAGTGAATTCAAGGCAAAACTAAGGAGCTTTGAAGACACAGAAAGGTACAAGCCGAGTAATGGTGATGACGGGGACAGTGTGATAAGAGCCGCCACAGCAGTCACCACCTCACGTGGAAGAGGTAGAGAGAGAAAGAGCATGGCTGAAATTGAGTGCTTCACAAAGGGGGATATATTTCGAACATGTACGAGCATGCCTGAAGCAAGAAGAGCGGAACGCAGGAGAGACACGACAGGCCGGGGGAAGCAGCAAGACGCCATCACGGGAGTGACCGGAGCAGAGCAGGGTGCAGCGAGGGACCAGGACAAACGCTGGGGAGTGCACCGAGAGACAGACGGCACCCGCCGAGAAATAGAGGCGGACGCCGATGACCAGGAAGGAAGGTCATATTGCTTAAAGATGAGAGAGGACACCGGGCCGGTGAGGCGGACTGTCAACAACAGAGGTTTGATGGTTGACTGTGGCGCGACGTCACACATGATAAATTACTTTGCAAAGTTCAAAACAGTCGATAAATACTTTAAGCCCAAGAGTCACATAATTGAACTTGCAGACGGGACAAAGGCTACCGGAGTTGCCAAGGCCAGCGGAGAAGCTAAAGTCACCTTAATTGACAGCGAAGGAAGAAAGGTGACAGCACGACTGAAGAGGGCCCTGTATATCCCAACGTTTCCTCAGGACATTTGATCTGTTAACGGAGAAACGGAGCAGAAATCCACTTCAAGGAAGGTGAAAATTGGATGGGGTATAAAAACGAGGGTACCAAGTTTAACATTGAAGTATTTGGGAAACTGTATTATTTGTCTACAGCTAATAATACTGATGATAATGTTGACGGATACAAAGGATGTCATGATATTTAAACGTGGCACAGAATCCTTGGTCATTGTAACTTAGATGATGTTTCAAGACTAGAAGGTGTAGTTGAAGGAATGAAGATTAAGGGGGAAAATGACAAATCTAATTTCAACTGTGAAACATGTACACAAGGAAAATGTGCAGAGTCTAGAAATAGACAAGCTGATAGCAAAGCTAAAGGAATACTTGAACTAGTCCATACAGATCTGTGCGGCCCGATCGAGCCTACTGATAAAGATGGGTATAAATACACCATAGCTTTCACAGATGACTATAGCAGTATGACATGGACATTATTTCATGAGGTCAAAGAGTGATACAGCTAAGGCTACTGAGAAATGCTTAGCTGACACTGCCTCCTTTGGGCAGGTGAAAACCATTAGGTTCACTGGAGGATGTTTCCAAGATCTGCTGAGAGAAAATAAAATTAGTCACCAAACTAGTGCCCCATACTAGCCGCATCAGAACGGCACAGCAGAACAAAACTGGAGAACAGTATTTGACATGGCACGATGTATGCTGCTAGAAAGTAAGATGCCAAAGCAGCTATGGAGGTTTGCGGTGCAGACAATTGCACAGATATGCAACAGGTGCTATTGTAAGCGATTAAAGCAAACCCCATACAGTGCTTTCACACCAAATATTTCCCATATGATGGTTTTTGGCACAAAGTGCTATGCCTATAGACAAGACAAAAAGAAACTTGATCCAAGGTGCGAGAAGGGCATTTTCTGGCTTCAGAACATCCCACTCCACTGACACATGCCTTCTCTATTTAAACGACCACATCAAACAAGAGGTGGACGAGGGCAAATACTGCAGCATGGTCATGCTGGGCCTACAAAAGGCCTTCGACACTGTCAATCACACCATTCTGTTTGACAAGCTAAAAACAATTGGTTTTGATTAGGGATGTCCCGATCACATTTTTTGCTCCAGATCCGATCATGTGATTTTGAGTATCTACCGATACCGATATTTCCCGATCCGATCAATTTATTTTTTTATTTTAATTTTAATTTTTAATTTTTTTTTTTTCAACAAACATGACCATGTTCACGTCTTAAACTCATACTGAGGCCTTAGTTTTGGTTTTAAATTGCATATCATCATTCATTTATTTATTGTCACACAGAGAAGAAGAATTTTGCCAAAACAAACCAATAGTATCCAGCTGCAGAACGGCAGACCAGCCACACTCTCAGACCCAAACGCATTTCCTTTGATTTAATTATACATCAAATGATTTATGTCAAGGATTGCAATGCCTCGCTTGAATGAAGTTAACTTTTCACCTGGATAACGTCAACATTCAGGGTGAATGTAATGTGAGAAATTGGGATTAAAAAAATAAACATGGTCATGGTCATGTTTGTTGAATAAAAAAAAAAGTTAAATAAATAAATAAAAAATAATTCAGATTTTTATTAAATTTTTTTTGCCGATCCCGATCTTTGGAAAATCACGTGATCGGCCCCGATCCCGATCACGTGATCGGATCGGGACATCCCTAGTTTTGATAGTCTTATCAGTGAGCTGGATGCAATCCTACCTGGAGGGGAGAGAACAGATGGTGGAGGTAAACGGTACCTTATCCCCCCCCCCCCCCCCCTCACAGTGAGCTGTGGTGTTCCACAAGGGAGCATACTAGGAGGACTGCTACTGTTCCTAATTTATGCAAATGACATGTCATCAGCTTGTGACTGCAACTTGTTCCTGTTTGCGGACGACTCAGCCCTGCTGGTCTCTGACAAGAAAAAGTTACAGGTTGAAAAAACCCTCAGCTCGGAACTAGGCAAAATCTGCATATGGCTCGCTGATAACAAACTATCATTACACATGGGCAAAACAGAGTCCATTCTCTTCGGCTCAAATAACAAACTCAGCAAGACCGACGGCTTCTCAGTTACAGTGGGTGACAATATTGTCACAAGGAAAGATGAAATTACCTACCTGGGTTCCATCCTAGAGGCTAATCTCTCCTGTGACAAAATGGCATCCAATGTAATAAAAAAAAGTCAACCAATGAACTCGATTCTTGTACCGGATCTCCTCTCTGGTAAACAAGAATACCCTGAAGACTCTGACAGGAGCACTCATTCAAGAGTACAGCAACTTGCAATGGGCCTGGTCTACAAGATACACTACACGACCAAGGTACCCATGTACATGTCAAAATTAGGGCTGTCAGTTTATCGCGTTAATTAGATTAATTAATTACACAGCAAATTATCGCGTTATGAAAATTAACTCAAAATTAATTACAAAAAAAAAGTTTTTTTTTTTTTTTTTAAATAACATTTTTTTTTATCTCATTCCATAAGAACGTAGAATACACATTACAGACTTTTTTTATATGGTCCATTTGCATGTTCTTGGTATATGATTCTAGGGACATCTATGGATCTCAGGGAATGTATTCCCAGTGTCAGAAATACTGTGTCTGTTACTAGGCTTGAGTAAATTGTAATGAACCAAATGAGAATATCAATAACATTTTTTTTTATCTTTGACTGTGAATAACACTATGCTCAAATTGACCAGACCTGAAAAATCTAAGCAAATTAATAGATGGAAGATGATTAAACAGAAGGTTTTGTAGATACAGTACTGAATTCTGCCATCCGGACACATGCAATTTGAAATATGATTATAGAATATAGAATATCAGGCATAAAATGGTTATGCGATTAAAATGCGATTAATTAGATTAATTAATTACAAATCCTGTAATTAATTAGATTAATTTTTTTAATCGCCTGACAGCACTAGTCAAAATACTTCCCAAAGTTCAGTGAATACCACGATCACAACACCAGAGGGAGCTCCACAAATCATGTTAAACCCAGATTCGGCTCAAACAAGGGACTAAACACATTTAGCAATTATGCCACATCAATGTGGAACGCCTTACCTAAAGCTGTAAAGGAATGTGAATCACTACCCAATTTCAAAACCACTCTCAAAGAACACCTACGGGAGACTGCAATTCGAAACTGGCCCCTGTAAATGTCCTAACCCAACCCCCTCCAATGTACAGTAAATGACCAAGTATGGTTGTCAATATTCCAATGTACAGTCATTTACCTAATATGGTTGTCAATATTCCAATGTACAGTTTTGCTTGTTTGTACAGTGCCCCCCCCCCCCCCAACCCCCTCCAATGTACAGTAAATGACCTAGTATGGTTGTCAATATTCCAATGTACAGTCTTGCTTGTACAGTTGTACAGTGTTTCCCCCCCCCAACCCCTCCTACCCAACCCCCCCCCCCCCCCCAACCCCACCCAACCTCCTCCAATGTACAGTTTTTACGTCAAATGTATATTTTCTGGACTCTTTTTGTATCACAAACAGTACTGTATTTGCAAATCTGGTATGTCATAAATGTATAGATGTAGCAGTACTGTCTATCTGTATGTCATGTATGTCATATAAGTCCTGATGAATTGAAAATGGGGGACCCTGATGTAAACAAGACGAAAGTCTTTTTCTGGTCTGCATCCCCTTAACAATGTGTGTATTGAGCTGTACTGTATTGTACCCATTCTGCAATCTGTTAATAAAGTTTTCAATCAATTCAATCAATCAATCAATCAATCATAGGATATGATGAATAACAAAACATGTCCTACATAGAAAAGTCTAATTTATATCAAAAATAAAGAAATTCATAATGATTGACATACTCACAAATTTACATCTAAAGGTATTGTGTATACTGATGTTATGTTTTAGCACATATTTGTTTTTTGGGGGATATTTGTTTTTCTACGTCAAATGGATACTCTCTTTTTTAAACTATTTTTGTATCACAAACAGTACTGTATTTGTAAATCTGGTGTCATAAATGTATAGATGTAGCAGTACTGTCTATCTGTATGTCATGTATGTCATATTATGTTATGATGAATTGAAAATGGGGGACCCTGATGTATGAATGAATGAAAACTTTATTTAACAGATTGCAGAATGGGTACAATACAGTACGGCTCAATACACACAATTGTTAAGGGGATGCAGACCTGAAAAAGACGTTTGTCTTGTTTCCATCAGGGTCCCCCATTTTCAATTAATATAGACATTTATGACATATACAACATACATGACATTTATGGCATAGGGACATATAGGTATTTAGTACTGATACATTTGTGACTTAAACGGTATTCAAATATACAGTACTGTTACCCCTAGATCCTGACAGAGTATATACATATGACGGGGAGGGGACTGTACATTAGGAGGGGGTGGGTGGGTGGGTGGGTGGGAGAGAAATATACATACGGCGGGGAGGGAATATATACATGCGGTGGGGAGGAGACTGTCTATTAGGAGGTGGTGGGGTTTTGGGCATTTACGGTGGCCAGTTTCGAATTGCAGCCTCCCGTAGGTGCTCTTTAAGAGCGGTTTTAAATGTGGGTAGGGATTCACATTCCTTTACAGCTTTGGGTAGGGCGTTCCACATTGATGTGGCATAATTGCGAAACGTGTTTAGTCCCTTGTTTGAGCCGAATCTGGGTTTAACATGATTTGTTGAGCTTCCTCTGGTGTAGTGTTTGTGGTATTCACTGACCTTTGGGAAGTATTTTGACATGTACATGGGTACCTTAGTCGTATAGTGTATCTTGTAGACCGGGCCCATTGCAAGTTGCTGTACTCTGTTGTCTACTCTAAGCCATCCTAGGTTGTCAAAGTGGGCAGGGGTGAGGTGGGTTCTGGGGGTAAGGTCAAGTAGTAGTCTGACCAGTTTGTTTTGTGATGTTTGTAATTTTGTTTTAAGCGCCTTTGAGGTGCTTTGGTACCATGAGGTGCACGCATAGTCGTAGTACCCTTGAATGAGTGCTCCTGCCAGAGTCTTCAGGGTATTCTTGTTTACCAGAGAAGAGATCCGGTACAAGAATCTAGTTCGTTGGTTGACTTTTTTTTATTACATTGGATGCCATTTTGTCACAGGAAAGATTTGCCTCTAGGATGGAACCCAGGTAGGTAATTTCGTCTTTCCTTGTGACAATATTGTCACCCACTGCAACAGAGAAGCCGTCGGTCTTGCTGAGTTTGTTATTTGAACCGAAGAGAATGGACTCTGTTTTGCCCATGTGTAATGATAGTTTGTTATCAGCGAGCCATATGCAGATTTTGCCTAGTTCCGAGCTGAGGGTTTTTTCAACCTGCAACTTGTTCTTGTCAGAGACCAGCAGGGCTGAGTCGTCCGCAAACAGGAACAAGTTGCAGTCACAGGCTGACGACATGTCATTTGCATAAATTAGGACGAGTAGAGGTCCTAGTATGCTTCCTTGTGGAACACCACAGCTCACTGTGAGGGGGGGGGATAGAGTACCGTTTACCTCTACCATCTGTTCTCTCCCCTCCAGGTAGGATTGCATCCAGCTCACTGATAAAACTATCAAAACCAATTGCTTTTAGCTTGTCAATCAGAATGGAGTGATTGACAGTGTCGAAGGCCTTTTGTAGGTCCAGCATGACCATGCCACAGTATTTGCCCGCGTCCACCTCTTGTTTGATGTGGTCCAGGGGCAGACTTAGGATTGTAGGAGATCCGGGGCTTAGCCCAGACAGGATTTTTTTTACTTCGACACCACAATACCACCACCTTAAAGCGGACAAAAGGCACTAGAGAACACTTAAATTCACACCCTTTAATTAATGAAGCAAACTCTAATAATTTATAATAATAATAATAATAATAATAATAATAATAATAATAATAATAATAATAATAATAATAATAATAATAATAATAATAATAATAATAATAATAATAATAATAATAATACACTGTGTTTGTATAGCACCTTTCATACAAGAATTGCAGCTCAAAGTGCTTTACAGCAGTACAAAAAGACAGGCATAAAATGAGCACAACATTGGCAGATCAAGAGCAATGCATAAAGTGCAGACATAAAGCATAAAATAGATAGCAGTAAAATAGACAAAGTCAAGGTAAGACATAGAACATTAAATCACATAGTTTTTCATATTAGGATCTAAGATCTAGGGTTAACTCGCCGAACGTTGAGCGCCAGGACCCCCGAAAACCAGAGTATAGACCACCGTAACACTTCCGGGATTCTGAAATCAGGGAGGAGATTGCGGGGGGGTCAAATGAATGAATGTGGACGAGAGCCGTGATGTAAGTGGTTGCCGATACGGCTGTGGGGGTGCTAGAGACATGATCGAATAGACGTTTATGCGCCTCGCTCTCCTGAACACGGCGTGACCCATAACTAATCGATCAGAACTAAATCGGCAGAGAAAAAGCCCATTTTAAAGCACCTATTCTGCATGGACATGCGCAGAGTGCCCATGGAGTCTGGACGACGCGAGATGACGCTCGAATGAATGTGGACTGTTCCATCAGAGGGGCGAGCTTCGATGGTCATGTAAGTGGCTACAGACCGCTGCACTTAAATATAAACATTAGTCTACCTGTAGACTCAATGAGGTAATTGTAGATGTCGCCATAAGACGCGTCTGGCCATTTAGTGGGATCATTTTTTCATTATCCTGTTTGGCTGAAAGGACATTGGCCACCGAAGCTCCCCCCTCTGATAGAACAGTCCACATTCATTCGAGCGTCATCTCGCGTCGTCCAGACTCCATGGGCACTCTGTGCATGTCCATGCGGAATAGGTGCTTTAAAATGGGCTTTTTCTCTGCCGATTTAGTTCTGATCGATTAGTTATGGGTCACGCCGTGTTCAGGAGAGCGAGGCGCATAAACGTCTATTCGATCATGTCTCTAGCACCCCCACAGCCGTATCGGCAACCACTTCCATCACGGCTCTCGTCCACATCCATTCATTTGACCCCCCCGCAATCTCCTCCCTGATTTCAATGTAACGCGGAAGTGTAGTGGTCTATAGTCTGGTTTTCATCGTTGTTTCTTTTATTCGATATTTCCATTCATAAAGACATGCCGGCAGCCTGTGTTATCACTGGGGATGGGTCTGAGATCTCAAAAGTCCAATACCGCCGCCTAACACCTTGCGGACGCTATTGCACTCCATTTGAAACGATGTGGCTTGGTGTCTGTCATTTTGGAAATGACACCAGACCACCCTGAAACTACACTCATATTCACGACGGTATAAAACGGAAATGTAGAGATGGAAAAATTATCTGTTTTTTGCATCTTGACCGGAAGAAACTCAATGACAATCGACTATATTATTAGATCCATAGCTATAATATATAATATAGCTTTAGGCCTGCAAACACAGCCACGTATCCTCATGTTAAAAGGCGCTGGCCTTTCAACAGTAACAGTAAACAGCGCCATCTGGCACTGAAAGTGTTAATATGCGTCTTTGTTTACAGTTTGATTATCACTGATACAAAAGTTAAATAATGCAGTGCAATAAAATAGTTAGTAAAATAGAATAAAATAATGCAATAGTGCATTGCAATAAAATAGTTATCATCGTATTTTTTCGGGAGGCCGGTAAGGAGTGCATTACAGTAGTCGAGTCGGCTTGAGATAAAGGCATGGATCTGGTTTTCAGCGTCCTTTTGATTTATAAATGACCGTACTTTAGCTATGTTTCTAAGGTGGAAGAATTATGTTTTTGTAAACTTGTTGATTGTGATTTAAAGCATAGGTCTGAGTCTATTATAACACCAAGACTTAACTCACTCAAATACAGTTAGCAGCTGGATAGACTACAGATGGAAATTAGCTTCTGCTAAATCTGGAGCAAACATATTTTCATGTAACAATGATTAATTGTCCAAAAAAAAAATTATAATAATAATAATCTTTTTTTCTTTTTTTTTGGAAAATAGATTCGGGGCTTTTCAGAATACATTCAGGGCTTGAGCCCAAGTAGCCACCCCCTAGCCCCGCCCCTGATGTGGTCGTTCAAATAGAGGAGGCATGTGTCAGTGGAGTGGGACGTTCTGAAGCCAGATTGGAATTCGTAGATTAGATTTTTTTTTCCGCCAGGTACTTTTCTACCTGTTCGTAGACTATTTTCTCCATGACTTTCGAGATGGAGGTAAGAATAGAAACAGGGCGGTAGTTGCCTGGGTCTAATTTGCTGCCCTTTTTGTGCAGAGGGGTCACTCTCGCAATTTTGAAGTCCTTGGGGACGTGTCCCTGTTTTATAGAGAGGTTTATTATGTGTGTGATGACTGGGGTGATGGCGGCTGCTGAGTCTCTGAGGAATTTGGAGGGGATGTTGTCATGGCCAGTGGCCTTGTTAGGTTGGAGGGCGCTCAATTTTTTGAGTACCTCATCGGTTGTTACCATTTCAAGTTTGAAGTCGTCTTTGTGGACCCCTAGGTTTTTGTAGTATGCTACTATGTGTTCTACGCCATAATGCCCTGAGTGGGAGGGTAGTTTGTTTACCAGTGTTGTGGCTATGTTTGTGAAGAAGATGTTTAAGTAATTGGCTACATCCAGCTTGTCTGTGATGAGCGTGTTGTCCGTCTTTATGTTTATGTTTGAGAATCTGGTTTTAAGTTTTTTACTGCAGCCTAGTTGATTATTGAGTAATTTCCAAAGTTTGCGGGGTTTGTTTTTGTTTTCCTCAGTTTTGTCGTTGATGAAATTTCTTTTTGCTGTTTTGATCATGGTGTTTACGTCATTTCTTAGTCTGTTTCTTTGAATTTTTTGTTCAACCACGTGGGCTTGGAGTTCACTGTTTGAGCTTTTGGAAAGCTTTGTCTGACTTTTATGAAGTTCAGAGCATTTTTTGTCTCTGGTTTTCATAGCGGCCAGTATTTCAGTGTGCATCCATGGCTCAACGCGATTTTTAACCCTGGTGGTTCTTAGGGGTGGCATGTTGTTGAGTATTGTTGTGAATTTGGTTTTGAATCCAAGCCATGTTTCTTCAACCTGTGTACCACTGAGTTCATCTGACCAGTCCAAGCTCCCCAGTTCTAGGTTAAAGGCCTCTCTAGAGTAAGTTTTGAGGTCTCTAGATGTGACTGTTTTGTGACAGCCGGCCTTCCGTTTTAGCTTTTTGCGGGTACAGAAAATCATATAATGATCACTTAACCCGCATGCTATCACCCCTTTATTGGAGATCATGGACTTGTCAGAGGTCAAAATGAGGTCAATGGTGGTTTGTGTCGAATCACATACCCTTGTGGGTTGGGTGATTAGCAGGGGTGCAGTGCTGGGCAAACGCGGTCAAGCGGCGTTTGGCCTTTGTCACTGAGGCCGAAGTGCGCGCATCCTATTATTATGCAAAGTCTAGGTGATAAAATGACTCGTCGCGCCACTTATCACCTAGACTTTGCATAATAATAGGATACCGACAACCAAATACAAGCCCTGTAGGTGTGGTGGGGGGTTGCTTGATCTCCCGACTTCACTGGAAGGATGAGACAAGGTGTATCATCTGTTTTGTGCGCAACAGAGGGAACATGTATGTGCGTGCGCGTGCACGCGTGCGCGGGCGTTTGGCCTTCGCCAGGGGTGCAGTGCTGGGCAAACGCGGTCAAACGGATCACGCGTGCACAGGCGTTTGGCCTTCGCCCATATTACGACTGCACTGCACCCCTGGCCTTCGCCCATATTACGACTGCACCCCTGGTGATTAGCTGGCTGAAACCGTGCAGATCAGAAAATCTACTGAAAGCCTTGAAGACGGTAAACAAGATGAAAGTATTTCTCTTGTCTGCATCCCCTTAACAATTGTGTGTATTGAGCTGTACTGTATTGTACCCATTCTGCAATCTGTTTAAAATACAATTTTCAATCAATCAATCAATGTGTTCATTCACACATTTGTCACGTTGTTTTCTCAACTATTCTCGTTTAAATAAGCGTATGAATAATATTAATTATCTCAATTTAATCAGGGAGCATATACCCATAGAAAGCCCTACTTAGTTCGTGTCATTACAATGCCGTTTTGAGGGGGAAACTAAATTACATTCGACTAATTTACTAAGAAATCACAAAACAGGAGCACTGCGAGAGAAACATTGGTGAAAACGGGCTTGTACGAGATAGGACATGTCTTCAGTTTATATAGACTAGAAGTTAACAACAATAGACAACTCTGTCTATTATAAACAAAAGCGAGCTGTTTAAAAAAAAAACTCAGTTGGATACCTGAACACACTTGGAACACTTGCGAGTAGTGTTCAGCTAATACTTAAAAAATAATATTACCTATGTGTCCGTGACGTCTCAAACCCGTGATACGATCCGTTTTGTTTTGACAGTTACACGTTACACCCCGCCCTAGTAGGCTACTACTTGATAGTTGATGCAAGGGTATTATCTTACTTACCATGTAAATATTTGTTTGATCGCATTCCCAAGTAGCCTACATTACAAGCAGGAGAACGAACGAAGGGGAGATAATGATTGCAGGCAAACTCGGGAAAGAAAATTGACAGCCAGGGGCGTCACCAGAGTTTGAACTCTAAGTGGGACGCTCGGTAGTCCCATGGGCCAGACCACCCGATATCGGTAGCCAGAGGCGGACTGGGACACAAATTCAGCCCGGGACATTCAGACGCACCAGCCCACGCACCGGCCCACACAACGGCCGTTATGAAACACTTGTCCAGTATTAAATAACCCAAGGCTGTGGCTAAAGGTGCTCTGAAGAGTTTATCACCGGCCACTAGAGGGCAGCGTCTTACCAGCATCCAACCGGACATGCCTTGCCCTGCGGCGTGAATGCTTTACCTAATGCAGTTGTGTTTCCATGTCTCTGATTGGCCCACGCGTTTCTGGTCATGTGACATGTGCGCCAATCGTGGGACCGCAAGTTTCTACACTGGTTAAGCTTTAGGCGCTCTTTCGAAGTTGGTTAAGGTTAGAGTTTGTCTTAGAGCATGGCGATAGAACGCCTGCCCTTCTTTCGACGGTTAAGCTTAGGCACTCTTTCGAAGTTGGTTAAGGTTAGAGTTTGTCTTAGAGCATGGCGATAGAACGCCAGGTAGTTTGCAGGCTGTTAGACCCGGAAATAGGCGCATAACTTGCTGTCCCACGATTGGTGCACATGTCACATGACCTGGCCAATCAGAGCGCAAAACGGGAACACGGAAACACAACTGCGTTGGGGAAAGCATACACGCTGCCCTGCGCTGTTATTGCTGAGCGGCCATCTTAGTTCTCATTCTTCACTTCGCCTCCTGCTGAGACGTTCGTTCACTCATTCACGTGAGATGCTTAATGCATCATTACTGTTCATACATATTATATATATTATGCATTATATAGATATATATATTTATGTGTTACTATAGTGTTATTATGTATTCATGCACGTTGTCAGCTGAGTTTGCTGTCGTTGTCTGTTTCAGGGTGTCTTCATCTTTGTCTGATATTAAATACTGAAACTGACATTGAGGAGTGTGTTTCTTCATGAAGACACCATGGTCGTCGTTGGATGCTCTGTCCCCGGCTGTGAGTTCACATCCGGCAACGTGTCTGAAGCACTCGCCATTGCTATGTTGAACAATCATGGACTTGCCCACCAGCACGCAGCGCCTGTCATGGCCGCGCCGGCCCAGGCCCCAGCCCCTCGCGGCCCGAGACTCGATCGGCCCAGGGTTGACGTGGGCGTGTCAATAGAGGAATGGAACGTGTTCATCCGACGTTGAGTATGCCCAGGCCCCCATCCAATTGTTTCAGTGCACCGGGCCTATGCTTGGAGACAGCCTGCTGAAAGCCGCTCCCGGCGCCGCTACCGGACCTTTGCAGGACCTGATCGCCGTCATGCGCTCTCTGGCTGTCATCCCGGTCGCTACATGTGTCCTGCGCGCGTGAATATTAAAGGCAATAAACTTGTGTTCAGCCTTTCGTTCAGCGTTTCTCTGATTGGCCACACGGCCACGTGACCGCGCTGCCGCGCGGCAGAGAGTTGCGCCGCCCGCGGCAGCGGCCGTCTTCCGTTGTAGAATTGTTTACATCAGGGTGAACGCTGTTGTATTCGCAAATATGAGAGCCAGCAATACGCAGCTCCAGTTAACCTAATTTATACCGTAATGAATCATTAAAAAAATATACCGTTAACTGGAATATGTTGTTTCTTTACACATATGTTGGGATTATGTAATTGGTTTGTCATGACAAAACAATAAAAATCGCTACTTTACACATCAGGGTGAACGCTGTTACGCTGCCACCACCCACTTCAATGACAGAGCTCTCATATTTGCGAATGCATAAACTATATCTTAAATTATGGCTATGTGTCTAATATGGCTGTCGCGAAGTCATTGATAAGCGACAGCCATATTAGAGACATAGCCATAATTTAAGATATAGTTTATGCATTCGCAAAATATGAGAGCTCTGTCATTGAAGGGCTTCTACAACGGAGCACGGCCGCTGCTGCTGGAGCTGGACCGAGTCAAGCCGGCGGCGGCGCACGGAAGCCGGCGAGAAACCACCGCATCGCCCCGCTGGCGCTTCAGCAGCCTCCACTGATGTACAGTGACGAGTGAATCTGGTAGTTGGTTTATGACGTTAAAAACGCGAAATAACATATAACGTTACAGCGTACAGTTTCTAGTTAATCAGTCAGGCGTCAGCCTCCACACTGATGTACAGTGACTGACGTTAAAAACGCAAAATAACATATAACGTTACAGCGTACAGTTTCTAGTTACAGTAGTGACGCGTGAATCGAGATAGTCCTAACAGTGTTTATTATTAAGAGTCAGATGTGGAACGCCCTACCCAAAGCTGTAAAGGAATGTGAATCACTACTCACTTTCAAAAACACTCTCAAAAAACACCTACGGGAGACTGCAATTCGAAACTGGCCCCTGTAAATGTCCTAACACAACCCCCTCCAATGTACAGTAAAAATTACCAAGTATGGTCTTGTCAATATTCCAATGTACAGTGTTGCTTGTACAGTTGTACAGTGTCCCCCCCCCACCCAACCTCCCCCCACTCCAACTGTTGTTTGCTCCTCCTGTGGAGTCGGTGTCTCTTGTGGCTCAGGGAGAGCTTGCAGATGAGCCCTGTTCCTCCTCACCACCTCTTCTCCTGCCCGGACCACATAGGAGCGTGGCGTGTCAGCCTTCCTGAGCACCGTAGCTGGCCGTTTTGAGGTGGAGATCCACACCGATTGACCCGGTCTCAGTTCCGGCCTCTGTGTGGCCCGGTGTCTCTCATTAAAGTTCTGCGTCTGTCTCAGTTTCAGTTGGTAGTCCTTTTCCTGAAAGACCTTCGTTTTGGGCCATTGTGGTTTCAGGTGGGCCGGCGCCTGTGGCAGTGGGGAGCGGAGCTTCCTGCCCATCAGGAGCTCAGCAGGTGATGGTCCATGCTGCAATGGTGTGACTCTGTACGCTAACAGTGCCCTGTGTGGGTCTTCATTCTTACTCAACAGTGACTTAGCCGTCTTGACAGCTCTCTCTGCCTCTCCATTGCTCTGGGCAAAGTACGGGCTACTTGTCACATGAGCAAAGTCATAATCTGTGGCAAAGGCGGCAAACTCCGCTGACGCAAACTGTGGACCATTATCACTCCGCAGGACCTCTGGGACCCCGTGTCTGGAGTACATGGCCTTTAACGCCTCGATCACTCCTTTAGTTGTGGTAATGGGGGTTTTCTCTATTTCAATGTACCTTGAATAGTAGTCTACTGCTAACAGGTAGGTGGTGCCCTTTAGGTAAAACATATCCACCCCTACCTTTTGCCACGGCCGCTGAGGCAATGCCGATGGTATCATTGGCTCTGGATGGCGTGTCTGACTCTTCACACATGTTTCACACTGTGTTACTACCTTAGCGATCTGACTACTTAAGCCCATCCACCACACTGACTGCTCTGCTCTCGCTCTGCACTTAGATATCCCCATGTGTCCCTCATGTAAACGTGCCAGCATTTCTGTTTGCAAAGTCTCTGGTACTACTATCCTCCGTCCTTTCATTAAAAGGCCTCCTGCACAGTATAGCTCACTCTGGTAGATCCAGTAGGGCTTTAGCTGCTGTGGCAGTTCCTCCTGTCTTGGCCACCCCTTTTTGCACTGCTGTATAAGCTGTCTGCAGACAGAGTCCTTTTGCTGTTCCTCAGCAATCTGTTGCAGCTTTGCCTTAGACGCTGGTAGGCCCTGCTGTACTGCCTCAACAAACACCTGTGCTTCTCCTTCCAGCTCTCTTTCCTCCTCTGTCAGTGTGCGCACGATTGGGGCCCTTGATAATGCATCTGCCGTTATCAACGCTTTCCCTGGGACATATACTATGTGGTATGTATATCTCAGTAGCCTAAGCCTAAAGCGCTGGATTCTTGGGGGTAAGTCATCTAGTGCCTTCGTACCTAACAGAGCCAACAGTGGCTTGTGGTCGGTCTCTATGGTAAATTGAAGGCCTATTATATACAAGCTGAGCCTTTCGCATGCCCATGTTACTGCCAGCGCCTCCTTCTCCACCTGGGCATATCTCTGCTCTGTGTCAGAGAGACTGCGTGAGATATAGGCTATCGGGCGCCACTCCTTGTTGTCCTGCATTTGGGTGAGGACTGCTCCCACTCCAAAAGATGATGCATCTGCAGACACTCTTGTCTTAGCATTTGGCCTGTACTGTGCTAGCACCCTATCTGAGGCCAGATCAGACTTCACCTTTTCAAAGGCTGTCTGCTGCACCTCTCCCCACACCCAGGCATTCTCTTTCACCAGTAAATCCCGTAGTGGTTTGGTAGTGTCTGTGAAAAGAGGTACAAACTTTCCCATGTATGTGGCCATGCCCAGGAACCGTCTCACGTCTGCAACATTTTGTGGAGCGGGCATGTCTACTATTGCCCTCACTTTCTCTGGGTCTGGCGCTATGCCCCCTGCACTGACTTTGTGGCCCACGAACACCAACTCTGTCTGTGCGAACATGCACTTTTCATTTAGGGTCAGGCCGGCTTCCTGAAGCCTGGACAGGACCGCAGTGAGCCTCTCATCATGCTGGGTCCTATCTACGCCACATACCAGCACATCATCTGCGTGGCATATTATGCCCGTCAGCCCGTCCAAGAGCTGCGACATGCGCCTCTGAAAATGTTCTGGACCAGAGCTGATCCCGAACGGCAGGACATTGAAACAGAAGCGGCCACATGGAGTAACAAATGTGGTGAGCTCTCTGCATTCTTCTGATAGGGGAATCTGCCAGAACCCTGAGCGTGCGTCTAGCTTAGTGAAGATCTTTGCCCCATTCAATTGAGCCAATGACTGCTCTACCGATGGTAGTATGTGTCGTTCTCTACATACCGCCTCATTGAGTCTAGTCAGATCCACGCAGATCCTGATGTCTGTCTTGTTGGGCTTTATCACGGGTACCATACCCGCACACCACGGCGTTGGCCTTTCTATCCTTGAAATTACTCCCATTTTTTCCATTCTCTCCAACTCCTCCTTGACTTTGTCTGCTAGTGGTATAGGCACTCTGCGTGGAGTAGTGAGTGCGTATGGTACTGCATCCTCCTTCAGGCGAATGCAGTAATCCCCCTCTAGCCTCCCCAGGCCTGCGAACACTGTGGGGAATTTACGCCTGAAAAAGTCCCCTGGGTCCTCCAGTTCATCAACCCGCTCTACCAGTCGCAAGGCTTCAACTGCTGGCAGACCTAATAAGGGTCTGACTAAAGAATCTACTACAAATACCGGCTGGGCAACCGTTCCACTTTTGCTCTTGAGCTGGCATATGACTTGCCCTGCTACCTGCAGCACCATGTTATTGGGCCCATATAGCTTCTTATCTGTTGCCATCAAGGGGCCGTCTCTGCTATATTTATATAGTCTGGTGGGGATAGCAGTGACTGCTGCTCCTGTGTCTATTTTAAAAGAGATCACTTCTCCGTTGAGTTCTATGTCTGTGTGACAGCCAGAGACATGATCCTTCACTTCTCCTAGAAAAAGGGTGTCCTGTTGTAACTCTCCCTCCTCTAGCATCTCATACACTGGCTGTGCGAAACGGCACACTGCAGCGAAATGCCCTGTCTTGTGGCACTTTCTACATTCTGCATTGCTAGCTGGACATTCTCTCCAGCTATGGGGGGAAAATCGACCACATTTCTGACATTTCTCTGTGTTTTTGACTGTCTCTGTCTGTCTTGTTCTGGTATACCCTGTTTGTTTGTGACCATATGCCTCTTTCTTTTTGAATGGACGAGAGATCGCATCCACCTCTCTCCTTTCCTCTGTGTGTGTAGCCCCGCCCCGCATCACAGTCTGTTGCTGCTTCACCGTTTCCTGCTGTTTCACTTGACTGATAGCCTTGTTCAATGTCATGTCAGCGTCTAGCTGCAGTTTCTCTGAAAGGGCCAGGTCTTTTATCCCGACAATAATACGATCCCGGATTAACTCCTCCCTCAACACCCCAAAGTTACAGTGTTCTGCGAGTTTATGCACTGCCGTTATGAAGCTATCCGCGGCTTCCCCTGGCTCTTGTTTACGTACATTAAACTGCGCACGCTCGAATATGACGTTATGTCGCCCTACGAAATGTTCTTCCAAACACGTAACCACAGTTGCATATACGAGCCTTTCCTGTGCACTCAGCTGAGTAGCATTTAGAATGTCCTCCGCTTCATCTCCCATGAAGTATATCAGCGTATTGACTTGGAAAGCCTCTCCCTTCCTCTCCAGTCCCGATGCGACACGATATCTGTCAAACCTCCGGATCCATCTCGGCCAGTTCTTGCCGTCTGTGCAGTCAAACTTCTCCGGTGCGCTGACATGGAAACTGTCCGTCTGCGCGCGACCTGCTGCCGGTGCTGGTGCCCCTTCGCCGTCCGACATAGTTAGCTAACGTTAGCTGTTGTGCTATCTCTTGTAATAGCCTGTAATATCTCTCTCGCCGCTTGACCAGTCTCTTCTCTTCGTCTCCTAGGTAACGGGTTAACCCTTCTGACATGGGTTGAACACTTCTGACACCATGTGGTAAAGCTTAGGTGGTGTTTCATATAAGGACTCAGACAGCGTGGCCATTTCAAGTAACGTCTTTATTCATCTAACACAACTGCGCCTGCGCCACGCCTTACAGCAACAGCTATGGATGCCCGTAAGGGACATCCACTACAATCCCCATTTCCAATATTTCGATAATAAAACGGGCAGTTTTACACACTTCATTTAGAAAAGCCATTCAAACATCTCAAGCCCTACTCTCTCTTGGCACAGAGCGAGTGGTCAGAGTAAAATGCAGATCGGCGTCACATTAAATGCAGTTCGATGTCAACCAAAACCCAGAGCAGCGTTTTGTGTGACACCAAGTGGGAGCCGCGGACGTCCGTGCGTCAGAAAATAGGAGCTTCGCACTTGGACTCTGCTTTGGGTCTGCTTTGAGTACCCTTTGGGTCCGCTTTGAGCCCGCGGGAGTCTGCTCCGTGTACGGTGCGCTCGACTATGGGAGCACCTGGAGTCAACATCAGGGAGACCAAATCTACACCCCGCCCCTAGATGTGCACTCGTGATAGTCTATCAGTGAGCTGGATGCAATCCTACCTGGAGGGGAGAGAGCAGATGGTGGAGGTAAACGGTACCCTATCCCCCCCCCTCACAGTAAGCTGTGGTGTTCCACAAGGAAGCATACTAGGTCGTTCTCATAGCCACCCACCGACCTTTCCAACACGGTAAAGTCCATAGCAAGGACCTCCATGGGTGCTGTCACGTTGGTGCAGGTCATCAGGGCCTGGGCTTTAGGAAACACGTCCCGGGCTAATGCGCATCGCTTGCATTGCTGCACCCATTTCTTCACCTCCTCTGTCATCCCGGTCCAGTAATAACTTCGCCTCATCAGGTTCCCTTGCCCTCCGTAGTGTCCTCCATCTTCGTGTTGGGTCTCGTAGATCCTCCGTCGCAGGGCCGTGGGCACCACCAGCTGCAGAACCTCCTCCCCGTCACGGGGGTCACTGACGCGTCGAAACAGTACTTGTTGGTGCAGACGAAACCGCTCCCACTGCCCGTATAACTTGCGGAGTCTCGGGTCTCCCTCCTTCAACTGTACTTTGGTGGGAGGGACTCCCCGGGTTACTGCCCGCCACACCGGACCCAACTCGGGATCGTCCGCCTGTAGCTGCCGCATTTCCGCCCAGTCATACCCGCTGTTCCCTTTCTGTGTCGCTATCCGACATGCGCTGGCGCTTGGGACCTCCCATGTCTCGGTCTGTCTCTCGGGGCCTAGCAGGGCCCGTACTTCTTCCGCTGGGACCAGGACGAAGCCATCGCGGGCGACTGAGGCGGGGGCGCACAAGGAGGCGGTCCGTTCCGGTAGACCCTGACGGGTGTGAGTGCCGGTCGCGGGTATTGTTAGGAAGTCTTTTTCGGTGTCTTCTACCTCAGGTTCGGTCCGCATCGGCATGCGAGACAGGGCGTCGGCATTCTGGTTGAGTCGACCAGGCTTGTACTGGACCACGAAGTCGTATTCTGCGAGCTGAGCGTTCCAGCGCTGCTCCACTGCTCCCAGGTTGGCCGTACCTAGGTGTTTCAACGGGTTGTGGTCGGTGATCACGGTGAACTGGGCGTACATCAAGAGGTCTCGGAACTTCTCAGTGACTGCCCACTTCAGGGCGAGGAGTTCCAGCTTGACGCTTAAACCCTTTGAACCTCCCTCACCAGGGCGCAGTTCCAGGCTAGGTCCCTTTCCACCCCTAGGCTTTACCATCCAGACTCCTCTGGACCGACAAGCCTTAGCTTTCTGCTTCCCGGCATTTTCTTTTCAAAAACACCGATCACAGAATCACTACTCGCTTACTAACTCATTCGGTTTCAGCTTATAGTGGCCTGACTGTACATTGAGCCGAACGCGGCGGCCATCACCATGGTCTTACTGCCATATGCGATCCGACCGGCAGGTGACCCAATCGATAGCGATCCTAGACCCCGTAGTGGTTGTTGGCCACCCAGGTAAGAACCGACTGTTTGATCCCCACCCCACTTTGCTTTGGGTATGGAAACTTTGACCGTTTTCACCCGCCTTGCCTGTTCACAGAGGTGCCCGTGCACGTCTGCTAGGTGTGGACTGTCATCCACGAACCACGTGTTGCCCCCACACTTGCGTGTGCGACACACACGCCGACTAGACGGTACCACGGTGGTATGTTGATTCATACCTCATCAGACACGGGGGCCCTTCAGTCTCTCCCCAGCACTATACTACATATTTTACATGCCCTCGGGACTTCGCAGTCCCACCGCCGCCTGTTATGCACTAGAGGTTCAGGGAGCCTACCCCCTCCCTAATGCACTGTAGTTTTGGTCATTCCTTTCGGACCCACGCAGACCTCGGCTCGCAAAGGCGATGACTCGCTCCACGCCCTCTTGCTTCTGGCTTAGTACCGCTCCCAGTCCCAAATAGCTCCCGTCCGTGGTCACTATGAAGGGGAGTTGGAGGTCGGGGTAGGCCAGCACCGGAGGCGTCAAGAGGCACTCCCGCAGATGATCGAAGGCCGTCTGACACTGCGGAGTCCACTTGAAGGCCTTGGGCCGGCCTTTAGCGAACCCCTTCTTTTCTTTTCCCATCAGGGCATGCAGGGGCTGGGCCACTTGGGCGAAGCGGGGCACGAACCGCCGATAATAGGACAGGAACCCGATAATCTGTCTCACCTCCTTCGCTGAGCGTGGCGCCGGCCAGTCCTCCAACGCCTTCACCTTGTCGGTGTCAACCTGTATGCCGGCTGCGGAGACGACGTGTCCCAGGAATTTGACCTTGGTCTTCAGAAGGAAGCACTTTCGGGGCTTGAGTTTGAGCCCATGTTCCCGCAGTCGTCCAAACACCAGGTCCAACTTCTGGCAATGGCTCTCGAATTCACGGGCGAACACTAAGACGTCGTCTAAATAGACAAGCAGGACGTCGAAGGCCAGGTCTCCCAGCACGGCGGTCATCAACCGCTGAAAGGTTGCGGGTGCGTTACACAAGCCGAAGGGCATACGGGTCCACTGGTATAGGCCGAAGGGCATCGTGACGGCTGTCTTCTCTTGATCCTCTTCTTTCACCACCACTTGGAAGTAGCCGGCGGTGAGGTCGAGTGAGGAGAAGATCTTGGCCTGCCCCAAGGCGTCTAGGGACTCTTCAATACGAGGTAGGGGGTACGCATCTCGGTGTGTCACATTATTGAGGCGGCGGTAGTCACAGCAGAACCGCACGGAGCCGTCCTTCTTTATGACGATCACGGCGGGAGACGCCCACGGACTGCAGCTCTCTACTAGCACCCCCTGGTCCACCAGGTCTTGTACGTGCCGCTTTACCTCCTGGAACACGTGAGGCGGTATTCGGCGGTGCCGTTGCTTGACCGGGGATGCGTTACCGGTGGGGACGTAGTGGGTGACCGTGGTTGTGTAACCGTAGTCTCCGTCGTCCACGGAGAACACCGCCTTGTGTTTCTCCAGCACTTGATTTAGTCGGCTCACTTGGGCCGGCGTGAGATCTTGCAGATTCGCCTGCACGGGCATGGCCAGTCCTCGGACCCTCCCGTACAGCTCTACCTCTGGCGGGATGTCTCGAGCCTCAATCGCCGTCACTCGGACGCCTCCGTCTACTTCCTCCACGGTCACCCTCTCCTTAGGCCGCACTTGACGGGGACAGTGGAGCTCCGCCAGCCTGGACCTGGGTCTGAGCACCATCTCAACGTCAGTCGGGTTCAACACCCGCACAGGCACTCTTCCCTGTCGGGCGTAGGTCACCACGTTCGCCACCAGCATTCCGGGGGGCAGGTTGGCACTCGGCGTGTTCTCTAGCATCACGGGGCACCGCATCCCCACCGTCGTCTCGCAGCGGCCTGAGACGATCACTTCGCTGTGTGGGGGAATGACCACCGGCTCTCGGCCGGCCACTTTGACATACCCCATTCTTCCCGGGGCGGTACACTCTCAGGCTTCTTGGGCCATGGCGGTGACTATACGGCGGATGGCGATGCTCTTAGCGTCGACCCGTCTTCGGCTCGCCAGGCGCATCCCCTTGATTCCTCTGAACAGGCCGTCTACCCCGCCGAGCACGTTCATGCCCAGAAGTCCCTGGACGGCGTCTCCGGGTGCCACTCGGGTGGGGTCGTCCTTTAGGATGAATATGCATTTACCCATAAACGTCATCTCTAGGCACTTCACCTCGGCGTATAGACACCCCACCACTGGGATCTCCAACCCGTTGGCGGCGATGAGGGTGATCCAGTTGGAGGGGGTCAACCTCGACCGCGGAAAGTGTCTTCTGAAGTGACTCTCGTTCATGGTTGTGACTTCGGCGCCTGTATCGAAGAGGCAGCGGGTCTCGACCCCGTCGATCTGAACGTCTAGGGTGAGGCACTCCCCGTGCACGTCCTGCGTCCCAATGCCCTCCGTAGCCGAGTCGGTGACTCCGGCTGCGACGGCGTCCACTGCTCTTCGTGGCCCGGGTCGGTACCCTGTCGGGCCCGGAGCTTCGGGGGCGGGGTTAGCGGCTAGGCATGGCCCGCGGGCTGAGCGGGGACAATCCCTGCTGATGTGACCCGGCTGATTGCAGGCGTAGCAGATCAGCCTGCCCTCTTCATCTCGGCGGGGTGGTTCCCGTGTGGCGGCGGTCGCGTCGTCTCGGCGTCGCCGCCCAGTGGCACCTCTCCAGGGCGCGTCACGTTCCTGTTGGAAGGCCAGGAATAGTTGCTCTTGGCGCGCACCTAGCTGCTCCTGTCCTGCCTTGAGCTGCTGAATAGCTTCCTGCAGCGCGTCGACGTTCGGTGGGGCCTCTCGTCTCTCCGCGGCCGCGGCGTGTACTAAACCCCGGGGGGAGCTCTTGTCGGAGGGGAGGACCAACTCGTCCTCCGACCAATCGATCGCCGCCTTCAGGACTTGGGGAAATGGCCTCGTCCCGTCCTCCCTCATGTACTTCCGCATTTCTCTCCTCAGGGCCTCGTCTCTGAGGCCTACCACAAACCGCTCCTGTAGCAGGGCGGCGGCGTCGGCGACCTGTGCAGGCGCCCGACGTCGTAGGCGACGGATTCTCTCCTGCAGGTCGTAGGCGAACTGGCGCACCGTCTCCCCGGCGGCCTGTCTTCGGTCAAAGAACTCCCCCAGGCGAATGCTGACCGGGACCTTGTCCCCGTAGGTTTCCTCGAGGAGCGAGAACAGGGCTTCAGTGTCGGGGACGGTTCCCTCTGTCAGGAAGCGTACCGTCTGTTTCGCCTCGCCTTTGAGGTGAAGCTGTACGACCTCCGCTTGTTCCTCCTCAGGTATTCTACTGGCACGGAGGTGGGTCCTCATCACCTGGATCCAGTCTTCTACCGGCGGTTCCCCTCTCTCTTTTTCCCCTCCAAATTCGCTGCACTTCCGCTCTCGTTGGACGTACACCACCGGAAGGGGCGCGGGGGGAAGCTGTTGGAGCACGGCCTGTGTCAAGGCAAGCGACTCTTGGCGTCGGGCCTGCTCTAATTGTTCGTGCTGGTGATCCAGGACGCCCGTCTGGTCTTGGAGTTGACCCTTTAGGAACTCCACCTCGGCGGTCAAGGTCTGCACCGTCTCGGCTTCCCTTCCTTCCTCTTTGAGCGGGGACGGCGAGTCATCTCCTTGCTTCACCCGGGACGGCCCGGCTTTGGCCTCCGGCTTCGGGGTGTCGCTGTCTGACATCTTAGGTCTCTTGGTCATCACTTACGAGGGAGTGGAGTAGGATGTAGATCCTGTTTGTGACGCCAAATGTAGCAGGGTGGATTATCCCTGCTTCGTGGGAACTGTGGTGCACGGTCACTAGGTAGCGAGACACAGTAGAACTCTGGCTAGTTGCACCTCCGTCTTTGGGGTCAGGAGCGTCAACTGGAGGCTGGCAGTGGGAGTGTATGGGGCCCAGGATTTACAAACCTAGTCCGGTACTCTGGTCTTCCTCTCTCTTCCAGGGCAGTCAGCAGTACTCCCCAACACGCCCTCACTCTCCCCAATTGTCCCCTTAGCACCCCCCCACACCTAGTGACTGGATGGTAAATAAATAACTTGGTTCCCCCCGCAAGCAGTACCCTCCCTCATTAACACCAGAAACCTTACATTGTAAAAGGGAAGGTTAAATAGGAAGGGGTTAATAATATATATGTTACCCGCATCAAAGGGTTAAGATTAGGCTCAATAAAAGACACACACACCGTGCTCCCATTCAGTCTGATTATTATTGCATCATTGTCCTAGTTACACAATAGCTACGTCTGGTGATTATTGCACCATGGTTATCGTTACACAATAATTACAGTCTGATAATTATGTAATTACGCTCTAGGCACCAAGTGTTCTCGTTGTACCCAGACTAAGTGCTGCCCACGTCTGGGCTAGACACAGTATCAATACCTTCCCTAAGGGTTTACATATACTGCTCTAGTACTCCGTAATATGGGGAAAGAAGGGAGGACATAGGGGAGGAATAGAAGGGTTCACTGAATGGGAAAATATTATTACACCAACACGGTATCACACTCAAAATAAATAAACAGAAAGCAAAAGAGTGGGCCCACAAAATACCAGTAAAAGTTCTATCTTAATGCCGGCATGTATTGTTTGGGGTACCCCTATGGAATGGTAGTAGCAACGTTACTTTCGCCCGCAGGCTGCACCACACTGTATACTGTATAATAACTCTGGAGCATCAATGCCCATTTGTACTCATCCAAAATGGCCTCCTCGCCGCGCCACTGTTGTCCGGAAAGCAAGATGGCGTCAAACGCTCTCGGTGAGGATGCTAGCAGGCGGAGCTGGGGCAGAGAGGCAGCGCCGGCTGAGAGCGTGTGCTGAGTGATGACGACCCCTGCTGGACGGGACGAACTCCCGTAGGCTGCAGGCAGCCGGGTGCAGATCTGGTCGCAGGTACCCGGGGCAGACTGATTGCAGGCAGTCAAGTCAAGTCAAGTCAAGAGTTTTAATTGTCACGGCATACAGGTATACAATGAAATGCGGCTGGTCTTGCCCGCGACGATGTGCAATACAGTGGTACAACATATAATAGAATCCAATAAAAATACAGTGGTACAACATATTAATAGAATCCAATAAAACAGTGCAATAAACAGGTACATGGTGTGCCATCTCGGTATCTGTACATTAGTATTTACAGAGCATATAGGACATGCTAGGTAGCTTTAGTAGTGCAATACACTGTTCCTGATGTTATACTACTTTAAAGTGGCCTTTCCTCTGGCCATAAGTGTGCGTGTGTGCGGCATGAGTGTTAAAGTGGCTGCTAGTGTGTGAGCGTGCTCAGCGTGCGTGTCGTGTATGTGCTTGTGTGTGCTTGTGTGTGGATAGTTCAGTTTCTGTGTCTCTCAATGTTCATTGTTCAAGGCTCTGATGGCCTGGGGGAAGAAGCTTAGCCTAAGCCTCTCCGTCCTAGTAGCTGGGGTTCGCAGGCGTCTGCCTGACCTCAGCAGCTGGAACAGGCTGTTATTGGGGTGGTGGGGGTCTTTCATTATCCTGCAGGCTCTGGATTTGCACCTCTTGTTGTATAGAGCCTGCAGGGGAGGTAGCGCAATACCTGTGGTACGCTCGGCTGAGCGCACCACTCTCTGTAGGGCCTTCTTGTCCTGTGCCGTGCTGTTCCCATACCAGGCAGTGATGTTTCCGGTCAAGATGCTCTCTACAGCTCCTGAGTAGAAGGACTGGAGTATCTTCCCCGATACTCTGAACTTCCTTAACTGTCTCAGGTGGTAGAGGCGCTGCTTCGCTTTCTTTACTACTGTGTCTATGTGTGTTGACCATGTCAGGCAGCCGGAGCAGACTGATTGAAGGCAGCCGGAGCAGACCGGTTGTTGGCCCACGCGCGTCTCGGGGCTCGCACTCTATTACGCACACAGTAACTACTATAACTCGATTGTTAAGGACTTTGATACGTTGTTAGCCGCACGTTACTTATACCGCACACAGTAACTATTATAACCCGATTGTTAGTGCCTGGCTCTGCACTGTTTGCTCACACACTATCGCTGGTACTGCTAGGATATCGTGTCCACTAGCCAGTACTTCCTATCACCCGTCGCTATCCCACGGGGCCCTCCAACATAACTTCTGCAACAGGGCTCTCCTGAGCCCCCGTCCGTTGCGACTGTTCGTGTTCAAGTTCACTGCCGAAGAGGTTCTCTTTCCGTCTTCCGCTCCCATATATCACGTTCCATCTCTCTCCAACACTCTCTGTCAGACACCGCCCCCTGCTGGTCCCGCCTACTAGTCACACAGGGAAGGATGTTGATTATGGTCCAGCGATACTGTGTATGGTCCATACTTCAGTCGATAGAAGGAAGAGAAACTCATATCATTGCTCGTGGGAATATCAATGATGTCTTTGTGTACAAAGGGGATATAAAACACAAGTCAGCAGTTCTGAATAATATACAATATTTTCAGGCTGCTACATATGCAAATTACATGTCGTCAGCTTGTGACTGCAACTTGTTCCTGTTTGCGGACGACTCAGCCCTGCTGGTCTCTGACAAGAACAAGTTACAGGTTGAAAAAACCCTCAGCTCAGAACTAGGCAAAATCTGCATATGGCTCGCTGATAACAAACTATCATTACACATGGGCAAAACAGAGTCCATTCTCTTCGGTTCAAATAACAAACTCAGCAAGACCGACGGCTTCTCAGTTACAGTGGGTGACAATATTGTCACAAGGAAAGAAGATATTACCTACCTGGGTTCCATCCTAGAGGCAAATCTTTCCTGTGACAAAATGGCATCCAATGTAATAAAAAAAGTCAACCAACGAACTCGATTCTTGTACCGGATCTCCTCACTGGTAAACAAGAATACCCTGAAGACTCTGGCAGGAGCACTCATTCAAGGGTACTACGACTATGCTTGCACCTCATGGTACCAAAGCACCTCAAAGGCGCTAAAAACAAAATTACAAACATCTCAAAACAAACTGGTCAGACTACTGCTTGACCTTACTCCTAGAACCCACCTCACCCCTGCCCACTTTGACAACCTAGGATGGCTTAGAGTAGACGACAGAGTACAGCAACTTGCAATGGGCCTGGTCTACAAGATACACTACACGACCAAGGTACCCATGTACATGTCAAAATACTTCCCAAAGGTCAGTGAATACCACGATCACAACACCAGAGGGAGCTCCACAAATCATGTTAAACCCAGATTCGGCTCAAACAAGGGACTAAACACGTTTCGCAATTATGCCACATCAATGTGGAACGCCCTACCCAAAGCTGTAAAGGAATGTGAATCACTACCCACTTTCAAAACACTCTCAAAAAACACCTAAGGGAGACTGCAATTCGAAACTGGCCCCTGTAAATGTCCGAACACAACCCCCTCCAATGTACAGTAAATTACCAAGTATGGTCTTGTCAATATTCCAATGTACAGTTTTGTTTGTACAGTTGTACAGTGTCCCCCACCCACCCCTCCTACCCAACCTCCCCCCCCCACTCCTACCCAACCCCCCCACCCAACCACATCCAATGTACAGTCGCCCCCACCCCCCCCCCACCTACCCAATCCAATGTACAGTTTCTACGTCAAATGTATATATACTCTCTTTTCTGGACTCTTTTTGTATCACAAACAGTACTGTATTTGCAAATCTGGTATGTCATAAATGTATAGATGTAGCAGTACAGTCTGTATGTCGTGTATGTCATATATGTTATGATGAATTGAAAATGGGGGACCCTGATGTAAACAAGACGAAAGTCTTTCTCTGGTCTGCATCCCCTTAACAATTGTGTGTATTGAGCTGTACTGTACTATACCCATTCTGCAATCTGTTAATAAAGTTTTCAATCAATCATTCAATCAATCCCCCACCTCCTCCCAGACACACCCATTTCAAGAGCCTGTTCACTTTCCAGGTATTTCTCTCTCTCTGTGTCTATCTCTCTCTGTGTGTCTGTCTCTCTGTCTCTGTCTCTGTCTCTGTCTCTCTCTCTCTCTCTCTCTCTCTCTCTCTCTCTCTCTCTCTCTCTCTCTCTCTCTCTCTCTCTCTCTCTCTCTCTCTCTCTCTCTCTCTCTCTCTCTCTCTCTCTCTCTCTCTCTGTGTGTGTCTCTCTCTCTGTGTGTGCATGTGTCTCTCTCTCTCTCTCTCTCTTCAAGGTTCTTTATTATTTGACATGCAAGAATACAGAATACTTTCACATGGAATGCTTTTTTCTGTTATGCGTCCTATGAGGAGCATAGGGCGCTTGGATCATACACATACAACTCATTACAGTAATATTCCACAATTATTACAGTTTAGATAGTAATAATGGTACAGAGCATAAAAACACCTACATGCGCTTTGATGACGCATGTAGGGCTAGCCTTGAGACAAACATATGCGTATTCACCACAGCAAACAGACTGGCAGCCAAATGAACGGGAGGAGGGGGGGTGGGTTGGGGTTACAGGGCTGAAGGGGGGGGGGGGGTGATCACTCACCCGAGGCAGCCGTCAAGCAGCGCCAGGGGATGGGACCGGGGGGGGGGGGGGGGGGGGGGGTGGAAAGGTGGGGGGGAGTGCACAAGCCAGTCCTGGTGGGGGAGGTGGGGTGTTGGGTAAAGGAGCGCCGTGTCTCCTGTTCTTATCATGACTCCCCGACGTGACCTTGTGCATTCCACATGTGTGTGTGTGTGTGTGTGTGTGTGTGTGTGTGTGTGTCTCTCTCTCTCTCTCTCTCTCTCTCTCTCTCTCTCTCTCTCTCTCTCTCTCTCTCTCTCTCTCTCTCTCTCTCTCTGTGTCTGTCTGTCTGTCTGTCTGTCTGTCTGTCTGTCTGTCTGTCTGTCTGTCTGTCTGTCTGTCTGTCTGTCTGTCTGTCTGTCTGCTTGTCTGTCTGTCACTCTCTCTGTCTCTCTGCCAATTAAACTGTCCTATACTCTACATCAGGGGTTCCCAAACTTTTCAGGCCGCGACCCAAAAATAACGGGGTCAGAGAGCCGCGACCCCACTATTATAGGAGGTACATTTTTCTTTTTTTTTTAACTAAATTCTTTTATTTTTATTTAATTTTTTATAAATGGAAATGTATGGTTGAAACATGCACACGTTCAAACGCACACACACTAATAAGCATTGGAGGCTTTTAACCAGGGCCGGACTGGGGAAATCATTCAGGCCAGGAAATATAGTGCAAAATATAGCCCCAGTCAGGCCACTTTTTAAGCAGGGGGTCCCCCACCAGGACATTTCTTGTTACAGAGACTTCATTTCCTGGCATCACAAATTATTGTTAAAAAACAGGCTAGCATATGTATGATTAGCAACAACACTGATTTAGATGGATTTTCAGTTTTTTTGTAATGTCAGATTGAAAATAATACAATCTTTTATTCAACTTCAGCCCTGATCATAACACCACATATTAATTTTATAATTCTAACCCTTTAAATGCCAGTGTGTGTGATGGCATATTTGCAATATATCAAATGCAAAGTAGATTTTTCTGGGGGGGATTGTTACAGGCTAGTGTAGCATCCTGAATATTCTACTATTATTCAGAAGTGCTAACGTAACCTTTTACTTCCCCTGTGTGCACAAAGACATGATAACCAGTGTTTCTCTTTGATATCTCGCCCGGACAAATAACGTGAGGTTCTCTTTCATCCCTCCGGCTTCAATATGGATTATTAATGTGCAACTAAATCATCCTTCTTCCTGCCTTGAGTGTCCCATTGTGGGACAAGATTGCGGTCGCCAGCAGGGGGCGGTGGTGGCAGGCGGAGCAGAGGAGAAAGGAGATGAGGAAGACGCTGGTTACCTGGGGAGCGGAAGCGAAAGGAGCCCTCTTCGACGGTGAACTTGGACGTGAGCAGACGTGCGCTCTCGGAGAGCCCCGTTGGGAGCAAGCGGGAGAGATAGAGAGACTCTGCTACAAAACGGGTTATTATAGAAATACAGGCGATAGTGGAGTGTTGGTCTAGTGAAACAGAGAACGACAGAAACTTCAGTAATACCACGGGTTATACTAGAAGTGTACGCGGTATAGTAGCTTGTAGCTAACGGCTATAGACACTTTGAGTGCACCACTAGGCGAGCGTCGCCGAAGACAGGTGGTAGACATAGCCACTGTGCGTTAGCTATATAGGCGACAGCAGGAGGGTCTACCAAGACCCACAGTTTAGCTGTGTTTAGGTTAGCCTACAGCGTAGGCCGCGCGCCAGCTCATCCCTTCAGCCCCGCAGTGGACGTCTCTTCGACGCAGCCGAGGACGCCTCTTCTCCCAGCAGAGGTCGCCACAACAAACTAAGGGCGAAGATAAATGTTGTTTGAAATGAACGCTAGCAGCAGCGTCCAGGGGTACCCCTAGAGCCATATGAAATCCGTTTAATTTTTTTCCAAATTCCATTTAATTTTTTTCCAAATTCCGTTTTTTCCGTTTTAATATTTCAGAATTCTGTATTTTGCTTTGTACGCTCATTTTACCATCAGAAATAGTGTCTAATAAGTGGGAATGAATAAATGTCCACAATTTAATAAGATATAACAGTCCATTTAACTTGAATGAGAGCACGTGGTGCCTAAAGTGTATAGCATTGAAGCCAACTGTATTTGTCTGCAACTTGAATGAGAGCACTTGGTGCCTAAGGCGTATAGCATTAAGGCCAACACTTTTATCTGTAACTTGAATCTTAATCGACACTAAAGAAGTACTGGATGGGAACACTGTGTGTGTGTCGATTACTGAGTCCGTGTATTTTACCCTTTTTGGTCCGGGTAATGCTATTATTATTTAACCATTCCCCACCTACACCCCTATTTCAGCGTTAAAGGTCTCTACAGGTCATTAAGGAAGGGTACTGCTTTGGGGGAGCGAAAATCATTATTCATCTAACAGTCACCAGGTGTGGGAGGGCTAACGGAGGTACTGGGGGAAGTGAGAGTGTGTGTGGAGCTACTGTTGACTGCCCTGGAGGGCGAGGAGGGCGAGGAGGACCAGAGTACCACCCCCAGGTTAGTAAATCCTGGGCCCCATCCGCTCCTGCTGCCCGACCTCCAGTTCGACGTTCCGGGCCCAAAGACGGGGGTTCAGTTAGATCAAGCTCTACTGCATCCCGCTACCAGGTGGCCGTGTACAACCACTCCCATAAAGCAGGGATAATCCACCCTGCTACATTTGGCGTCACAAACAGGATCAACATCCTAACTCACTTCCTTGATTGACTGAGAGAGAGAGACCCGCGATGTCCGAAAACGAGTCCCGTGCCGCGCCGAAACCGGCGGCAAAGAAAGATACGCCCCCAGCGGAGCAACCAAACACCACCCAAGCCCCCTCGAGGTAAAAGAGGAGGAAATAGAGACAATGCGAAGCTTGGCAGCACAAGTGGAGGCCCTGAGGGGTCAGCTCCAAGCCCAAGCGGGCGTCCTGGACCGTCAGGCGGAGTACCTGGAGCAGGCCCGGATCGGCCAGCGAGAAACCCTCGCTTTGGCCCAGGCCGTGCTCGAGCAACGCACTCATGAACCCCAAGCGACCCCCCCCGGTGGTGTACGTCCAACGGGAGCGAAAATGTAGCGAGTTCGGGGGGGAAAAAGAGAGGGGAGAGCTGCCTGTGGAGGACTGGATCCAGGCCATGAAGTCGCACTTCCGTGCGAGCAGGGTGCCGACCGAAGAACAGGTGGAGGTATTATAACTCCACCTGAAAGGCGAGGCTAAACAAACCGTGCGCTTCCTGATGGAAGGGCCCCCCCCGGACCCAGAGGCCCTGTTCAAGATACTAGAAGAGACGTATGGAGACAAGGCCCCTGTCAGCGTCCGCCTGGGGGAGTTCTACGATCGCAGGCAGACAGCCGGCGAGACCGTGAGACAGTTTGCCTACGACTTGCAGGAGAGGATTCGTCGCCTACGGCGCAGGGCACCCACACAGGTCACAGACGCCGCCGCCCTGCTGCAGGAGCAGTTTGTGGTCGGCCTAAGGGACGAAACGCTGCGACGCGAGATGAGGAAATATATGAGGGAGGACGGGACGCGGACGTTCCCCCAATTACTGATGGCGGCGATCGACTGGTCCGAAGAGGAGCTGGTCCTGCCCCCCACTAAGGGTTCCGCCCGGGGCCTGATACACGCCGCCGCGGAGGGACGCGAACCCCCTCTTAGTGTGGACACGCTACAAGAATCCATCCGGCTGCTGTTCGCAGGCCAGGAGCGGTTGGGCGCGCGCCAAGAACAGCTCTTCCCTGGCGTTTCAGCAGGAGCGAGACAAGCCCCAAAGAGGTGTCGCCGGATGCCGACGCAGGGGAGACGTGCCCGCTGCCCCGCGTGGAGCGCCCCGCCGGGACGAGGACGGGAGACTGATATGCTACACCTGCCAACAGCCGGGCCATATTGCTAGGGATTGCCCCCTTCCAGCCGATGGACCACGTTCCGCCCTTTCCCCCGCAACCGAAGCGCCGGGCTCATCGGGTTACCGACCTGGACCGCGAAGGGCGATCGACACCGTCGCGACAGGAGCCGCCGACCCAGTCACTGAGGGCCCAGGGGCTCAGGATGTACACAGGGAATGCTTCATGATGCTTCACGATTCGATCTGACTTTAAAGTGCTACTCCTCACCTACAAAATCTTAAATGGGCTTGCACCGTTCTATCTATCCGATCTCATCTCCCGATACTCGCCCGCTCGTGCTCTGCGCTCACAAAATGCGGGGTTTCTATCGATTCCTAGGGTTAAAAAGAAATCCGACGGCCACAGAGCCTTTGTCTACCGCGCTCCCTACCTGTGGAACAAATTACCTGCTGTCATCAGGGGCGCCTGCTCTGTCGAAGCTTTTAAATCCCTGCTTAAGACCCATCTTTTCTCTCTCTCCTTCAACCTACCCTGATCTCACCTGGTCGGGGACTGACCTTTAGATTAATCTGTCTAGTTTAGTTAGGACGTTTATTTTCCCCCATGTCTGCTTTTTTGCATCACCACAAACATGGGATCTCTCTAACTCCTCCCCCCCCCTTCTTTTTCAAAATGTTCAGTTGCTATCGCATGCACTCATCTGTGTTTCACTACACACATGGGTGCATGCTTACCAGCTGTTCGCCTCTTTTTAATGCAACATGCAACACTATTATCACCGACATCTAAGAAGGGAGATCCCCCCTTGAATTGGCCCTTCTAAGGTTTCTCGGCATGCATTTATTTTGAGCTTATGGTATTCTTGTTTTTTCTTGACTTACTGTGTTACTATGTATTTTTTCTTTTTTTTCTCTCTTCTTGACTTGTTTAAAGATGACGTGTCTCTGTTAAGCACTTTGAGCTGCACTCCGTGTATGAAAGGTGCTATATAAATGAAGATTATTATTATTATTATTATTCCATCCCCCATCTCTCTGAGTGTCTGTCTCCTAGCGCTGACTAAGGTGATGGATGCCTCGGGGTCTTGGCCAAGATTGCAGTGACTGCTCTACATGCACCACGAGGCCTTGGATCAGCTACTTACCGTTGTCTGTCCGTAGTCCTGTCAACTAGTGTGTCAACGCGGTTTCATTGCTGGGTTAAGTACTTCTATTCTATTCACATAATATGCTTACTTCATATATCTACTCTATTCACATATATGCTTACCACTTGTATCTATTGCTATGTCCGCCCACTACAATCACACAAGCTGTCTAACGCCTGTCCCGTCTCCCTGTCCCCCTGTGAGTTGCTGTCCTGGAGTGCTGACCGGAGTGTCGGACGTCCCGTGATGAAGGCCGGGAGGATACGACCCTCTCTGCGTGCCCTCCTGTCTCCGGAGGTCTCGTAGTGGTGACCGGAGTGCTGGACGTCCTGCGATGATGTCGGGGAGGTCGCGACCCTCTCTGCGCCGCCCCCTATCTCCCTGTCTCCGGCTGTCCCTGAGCAATGACCGGAGTGTTGAATGTCCCGTGATTAAGACGGGAAGGACGCAACCCTCTTTGCGCCGCCCCTGTGCCTCAAATAGATTCGCTATCAGCTCTATCTTCAATCTTTCAAAATGTTCAGTTGCTATCGCTATCAGCTCTATCTTTAATCTTTCAAAATGTTCAGTTGCTATTGCATGCACTCATCTGTGTTTCACTACACACTTGAGTGCATGCTTACCAACTGTTAGTCTGCAACACTACTATCACCGACATCTAAGAAGGGAGATCCCCCCTTGAATGGTCCTTCTAAGGTTTCTCTTCTCCACACTGCCTGTGGAGCATTTTTCCCTATTGTTAGGTTTTAGTGAGTTTTTCCTTACCTTCGCGTGGGGTATGTCTGGGAGTGCTTGCATTCTTTCATTTATTTTAAATTTGTTGGACCTTATGGTGTTCCTGTTCTGTTCTTGACTTATTGTTATGTTTTCTTCTTGACTTGTTTAAAGAAGACATGTACGGCCCATGGGGACATTAACGTGTGTTGTCGGGCCTAAATAAATTTGATTTGATTTGATTTGATTCACCATGGATGTACAGATAGACGGCGTCGAGACCCGCTGCCTCTTCGACCGAGCCGAGGTTACCACCATGTCGGAAGGCCACTTCAAGCGGCACTTCCCGAAGAAGAAGCTAACCTCCGCTAACTGGATCACCCTCACGGCCGCCAACGGTTTAGAGATCCCAGTGGTGGGGTGCCTGTACGCGGAAGTGAAGTGCCTAGAGATGACGTTCTCCGGGAAATGCATATTCATAGTGAAAGACGACCCCCTCCGTGGGACGCCGTCCAGGGACTTCTGGGGATGAACGTACTCGGCGGGGTGGACGGCCTCTTCACGGGAATCAAGGGGATGCGCCCCGCAAGTAGTCGTCGCCCCGACGCCGGAAGTGTCGCACTGCGCAGAGTCGTCGCTGCCATGGCGCAGGAAGAACGGGAGTGCACCGCCCCGGGAAAAATGGGATACGTGAAAGTGGCCGGCCGAGACCCGGTGGTCATTCCCCCTCACAGCGAAATTAATGTCTCAGGCCGCTGCTAGACGTCGGCGGGGATCCGGCGTCCCGTGATGCTCGAGAGCACTTTGAGTGCCAACCTGCCGCCCGGCCTACTGCATGCCTACTGCATGCCGATGAGGCAAGAACCTGAAGTGGAGGACACAGAAAAAGACTTCCTAGCGATCACAGCGACAGGCGCCCACACTCGGCTGGGCACCAAGGAACGGACCGTCCCATCGCGGGCCCCCGCCCTAGTCGCACGCGACGGCTACGTAGTGATCCCGGCGGATGAAGTCCGGCCTCTACTAAGCCCTGAGGGACGGACCGAGCCATGTCGCAAGACAAATAGTGACGCAGAAGGGGAACAGCGGGTACAGCTGGGCGGAATTACGGCAGCTCCAGGCAAACGACCCAGAACTGGGACCGGTGTGGTGGGCGGTGACCCGTGGGACCCCCCCCACTAAAGCCCAGTTGCATGAGGTGGACTCAGGTCTCCGCAAGTTATACGGGCAATGGGAGCGGTTCCGTCTACACCAACAGGTACTGTTTCGACGCGTCAGCGACCCCCGCGACGGGGAGGAGGTCCTACAACTGGTGGTGCCTACGGTCCTGCAACGACGTATCTATGAGACCCAACACGAAGACGGGGGACACTTTGGTGGGCGGGGGACCATAGACCTGATGAGGCGAAGTTACTACTGGATCGGAATGGCCGAGGAGGTGAAGGGCTGGGTACAACAGTGCAAGCGGTGTGCACTGGCCCGGGACGTATTCCCTAAGGCCCAGGCCCAGATGACCTGCACCAATGTAACGGCACCCATGGAAGTCCTAGCCATGGACTTTACCCTGTTGGAGATGTCGGCGGGCGGCTACGAGAACGTACTGGTGTTGACCGATATGTTTACCCGATTCACTATCGCCATCCCGACAAAAGATCAGACCGCCAAGACCACCGCTGCCGCGATCATCAAGCACTGGTTTGTGTATTACGGCTGCCCCGCCCGGCTCCATGCCGACCAAGGGCGAAATTTCGAGTCCAGTGTCATCAAAGAACTCTGTAGACTCTACGGGATCTCGAAAAGCCGTACTACACCTTACCACCCCCAGGGGAATGGGCAGTGCGAAAGGTTCAACCGGACCATGCACGATATGCTGCGTAGCTTGCCCGCAAACAAGAAGCGAGACTGGAAGGAAAACCTGCCGGAGTTGGAACTCACGTACAACTGCCACGTGCACTCCTCCACGGGATACTCCCCCTTCTACTTGCTCTTCGGGAGGGACGCAAGGATGCCCCGAGACGTACTGGGTGGCAAGGATGTCGTCGTCGACGGTGCGGAGAACTTGGACGAATGGGTCCAGGGACACCACAAGCGACTGAAGGCCGCCGCGGAGGCCGCGGATGCCACCGCGAAGCACGCGTCTCATCGACGCAAGTGGATATATGACCGAAAGTCCAGAGGCGCACTTTTAAGGGCTGGAGACCGGGTCCTGCTGAGCGACCACCGACCCATGGGTCGTAATAAGATACAGGACAAGTGGGAGCCCACGCCTTATATGGTGGTTAAGCAGAGCCACGAGGGGACGTCGGTGTTCACGGTCCGGCCCGAAGGAGGGGGCCCAGAAAGGACCGTACATCGGGACCAGCTCAAGATCTGTTCCCCGGAGGACCCCTACGGGATCGCGGAGCACATCCGAATCAGACGTGGGAGGCGCCTTCGATTATCCTCGGGAACCGCGTCCTAGGGCGTGTAACCCACCCGGGCCCCCTCGGGTCCTGGCTGAAGCCGCGCCGGACGAGGGAGGAGAAGTGGAGTTGGACCCCTCAGGAGAGGACGGCGGAGACGGGGGCAAGGAGGGTGTCGCTGGCGGCCAACTGGTGGCCCCGGAGGGCGAGGCCGCGGCCAATGACCTGCCGGCAGGTACCGACGAGTCTGACACGGAGTCAGACATGGGGGGGGTCGAACCAACCCGGCCCCAGAGGAGCACCAGAGGTCGGCTACCCGCTCGGTATCGCCAGGACTACGTGCTGAAAAGCGTATTTGTTGAACGATGTGTGCAATTCATGAAAGAGTGTGTGAAGCTGTTGGTCTAAGGACCGTATTCATGCATGTATTAAACTGGTGTTCCATTGATGTAACTTGCAGAGGACTTGGCAAGTTTAAAGTGGGGGGAAATGTAGCATCCTGAATATTCTACTATTATTCAGAAGTGCTAACGTAACCTTTTACTTCCCCTGTGTGCACAAAGACATAACCAGTGTTTCTCTTTGATATCTCGCCCGGACAAATAACGCGAGGTTCTCTTTCATCCCTCCGGCTTCAATATGGATTATTAATGTGCAACTAAATCATCCTTCTTCCTGCCTTGAGTGTCCCATTGTGGGACCAGATTGCGGTCGCCAGCAGGGGGCGGTGGTGGCAGGCGGAGCAGAGGAGAAAGGAGATGAGGAAGACGCTGGTTACCTGGGGAGCGGAAGCGAGAGGAGCCCTCTTCGACGGTGAACTTGGACGTGAGCAGACGTGCGCTCTCGGAGAGCCCCGTTGGGAGCAAGCGGGAGAGATAGAGAGACTCTGCTACAAAACGGGTTATTATAGAAATACAGGCAATAGTGGAGTGTTGGACTAGTGAAACAGAAAACGACAGAAACTTCAGTAATACCACGGGTTATACTAGAAGTGTACGCGGTATAGTAGCTTGTAGCTAACGGCTATAGACACTTTGAGTGCACCACTAGGCGAGCGTCGCCGGAGACAGGTGGTAGACATAGCCACCGTGCGTTAGCTATATAGGCGACAGCAGGAGGGTCTACCAAGACCCACAGTTTAGCTGAGGACCCTAGCTGGAGCCCTCATCCAATGTCACTTTGACTATGCTTGCACTTCATGGTACAGCAACATATCAAAACAAATGAAGACAAAGCTCCAGACCTCCCAAAACAAACTAGTGAGACTCCTGCACAACCTTCACTTTAGGACTCACCTAACACCAGCCCACTTTAGCAGTCTGGGATGGCTTAGGGTTGAAGAAAGGGTACACCAGCTTAAAATGCTACTGGTTTTTAAAGTACTGAAAGAAACGGTCCCCAAGTACCTAGTAAATTATTTTAATAAAGTAGGAGATGTCCACAAACACGCCACAAGAGGAAGCCCCACGGACCTGGTCCCGCCGAGAGTCAGGACATGCATGGGGAAAGATGAATTTTTTTTTACTCTGCTACGGTAATGTGGAATGCCCTGCCAACATTCATAAAACTCCTGAACTCCCCTCTCGGATTTAAATCCGCCCTAAAAACATGGCTCAGCAGCAACTCAAATTGGTCTTAAAATGTTTTTTATCTCTTTTATCATAACTTAGCTTTTATTTCTTTTATCATGAGTTGCTTTTAAGGGTTTGCGGATTTTCTTTTAACATTAGTTAACTGTATGAGTTGTCAGGTTAGGTGTTTTTATACACATTTTTAGGATGTGTCCTGTCTAGTGTACATGTCCATTTGTGTTTCTGTGCCTTTGTATGGACCACAATGGAAACAAGCCTTGTGTAACTGAGGGGTACAATTCCCTGACTGTATTGATAAGTATGGTATCATTAAACCACTACCGTCTTATGTACTTTAATTACTGGCCATACAGTACATGATATATAAATATGATGAACACTTCCCACAATGAATCGGTTCCACACAAAGTTGTAATTAAGTATTTATTGCAGCAAAAGGTACATAATATACTTCTCTATTTTACTTTGGATGCGCTTATAAGGCAAAGGAATGTGCGTAGGCAAATCAATAATGAATGTCCATTCTCTGGTTACGCAGGAGGTAATTATACAACCTGAATCTTAGGGAATTATATCTATGGTACACTAGTAATATATAGCGGGAGATACTGGAAGGGTCCCCCCGGTTGTAAGCCAGCAGGGGTAGAGGATCTGTCGGTAGTAGAGCCTGGGTCAACGATGATAAGGAGACTCCGAGTACGGGAGACGGTGCAATAAGATCTTGATCCACAGACGAATACAGCTGTTCTCCATAGCCTGTAGATCCACAGGGAAGAAAGCTAGCCTGCCTCAGGCTCTCTGAGGCGCAGACTCGACGTGGCTCCTCACAGGGTAAATCCCACACACGTGTAGGCGTCGGCGATTCTCCGCTCCATTAATCACAGGACCAAAAGCAAATATAATCCAGCCGCAAAGGGCTATGTAGTCGTCGGGTAGATTAATCCAGTGTACATGTCCACACGGTTCTCGTCTAGGGCTCCTCGGGTGAAAGCGCCATGAAAGCAGCCCAGCCTGGATAAGCTCTCTAGCTGATACGAGGAAGCGTTGGTGATGCTGGTCACTGTAGAACTTTAGCCGCACGATACACTATACACAAATAGACTATTACTGACTTAATAGAAATATGTCGCACTCGACGGTATAGCGCCAAACTCTGACAATTCAGTTATTAATTCGCACGCGGTCTCAATGCTCTTATTTGGGGCCAAACAGGCCATACTTCACCGCACGGAGTATCGTGGGTGAGGCTTCAACTTATTGGGTAACATACTTCTGTATTCACCTGCGCCATATTTATATGCACGGCGAACAATCTAGTGCCAACCTCATTCTGTCTCGTATTCTTGGGCAAGGCCGGGCATGTACAGACATGTCTTGACGGTGGCTTTGAACCTGACTCTGGAGGCATGGCCTTGGCGCCTGTGGACCGCTGTCCAATAGGAGAATGAAATATTATGGTCTGTACTAGGCTAAAGGGATATTCCGTGTATATGTACAAGGAATATACAAGGGATATCAAACTATATACAAATATTATGCAATATATATCAATCAATAAATATATATATTCGGTTTAATCTGATCCTTTGTAACACATTGCATGCGTTCCATAAACACATTGGCCTACGTTACTCAGTACTCGCATCACTGACCTCCATGGCGTTGTACATGGAGGTCAGTGAGTGACTGAGTACATTCCGCATGTACTCATAACTTGCTCAATATATCGCTGTATTTTTGGATCAAATCTTGTCATAATATATAATATAGTATATTATATAAACTCTCAAATTCCTTTGGACGTTTTTCAGAAAAAATACCTTTTTCGCACAGTCTGTGTCCTAACCCCCCCCCCCCCCCCCCCCCCCATATACATAACCGGAAATGCGCGTGCCGGGCAAATGAAGGTGCATGTGGCAAAAGCTTTCAGTGATACAATAAGTAATGATGAGATTCCCAGGCCAGCAGAGCAGAACGCTCACAAAAACTCATGTAACTAGGGTTAATAATAATAATAATAATAATAATACTTCGTTTTATATAGCGCCTTTCAGAGGACCCAAGGTCGCTTTACATAAGGGGGGGGGGGGTGGGAGGGGAGGTAACAAACATATAAAGTATGTATCGAGCTATACTCGATCATTGTCGCAAAATAATTGACCTTCACTGACGTTTAAAACACCTCGCAGAGGCGGCTCGGTATTTTAAACTCCGTGTCGGTCAATTATTTTGCGACAATGACCTCGTAGCTATACATTATCCCTTACATATATTGGAAACAAAACTGGATATTCCTGCTAGAATATAACATCATTACTGTGGTGTGGGGATGGCTGCATGGTTTAAGCAGCCACACCTGCCTTGGGTCAAGCTAATCAGACCTGGGCGCAGGTGTGGCTGCGCACCTGTTGCACATTGAGGTAATCAATGGACACAGGTTAAATCTGCCATCCTCACACACTGAGGAGAGCAGGGACGTGCACAGGACTTTAGAGGGGCGGGTGCTCAAAGGCTGAAAGGGCACTAGGCCTGTGTGCGTGCGAAGCGTGCAACTGACTAAAATACATATATATATTTTTTTTTTATATAGCGCTTTTCCAGGTGCTCAAAGACGCTTCACATGGGCAGGAGAGACAAACTATGGCAAAACAAAAAAACAGAACAAAAACAGAACAAAATAATACATGACAAAATAAAATAAAACCGACAGAATTAGAGGTCAAAAGCAAGATTTCCTACTAATCACCCCAAAGTACCAGAAAATACCAGAAAATACCAGAAACTACCCCAAAATACCCCAAAGTATACCCCAAAATACCAGAAACTACCCCAAAATACCCCAAAATACCAGAAAATACCAGAAACTACCCCAAAATACCCCAAAGTATACCCCAAATACCAGAAACCACCCCAAAATACCAGAAAATACCAGAAACTACCCCAAAATACCCCAAAGTATACCCCAAAATACCAGAAACTACCCCAAAATACCCCAAAATACCAGATAATACCAGAAAATACCAGAAACTACCCCAAAATACCACAAAGTATACCCCAAAATACCAGAAACTACCCCAAAATACCCCAAAATACCAGAAACTACCCCAAAATACCTCAAAATACCAGAAACTACCCCAAAATACCCCAAAGTATACCCCAAAATACCAGAAACTACCCCAAAATACCCCAAAGTATACCCCAAAATACCAGAAACTACCCCAAAATACCCCAAAATACCAGAAAATACCAGAAACTACCCCAAAATACCCCAAAGTATACGCCAAAATACCAGAAACTACCCCAAAATACCCCAAAATACCAGAAAATACCAGAAAATACCAGAAACTACCCCAAAATACCCCAAAGTATACCCCAAAATACCAGAAACTACCCCAAAATACCCCAAAATACCCCAAAGTATACCCCAAAATACCAGAAACTACCCCAAAATACCAGAAACTACCCCAAAATACCCCAAAGTATACCCCAAAATACCAGAAACTACCCCAAAATACCCCAAAATACCAGAAACTACCCCAAAATACCAGAAAATACCAGAAAATTCCAGAAACTACCCCAAAATACCCCAAAGTATACCCCAAAATACCAGAAACTACCCCAAAATACCAGAAAATACCAGAAACTACCAGAAACTACCCCAAAATACCCCAAAGTATACCCCAAAATACCAGAAACTACCCCAAAATACCCCAAAATACCAGAAACTACCAGAAACTACCCCAAAATACCCCAAAGTATACCCCAAAATACCAGAAACTACCCCAAAATAGCCCAAAATACCAGAAAATACCAGAAAATACCAGAAACTACCCCAAAATACCCCAAAGTATACCCCAAAATAACAGAAACTACCCCAAAATACCCTAAAATACCCCAAAGTATACCCCAAAGTACCAGAAAATACCAGAAAATACCCCAAAATACCCCAAAGTACCCCAAAATACCCCAAAGTATACCCCAAAGTACCAGAAAATACCCCAAAATACCCCCAAAGTACCCCAAATAGTGTGTAATAGTGTAATAGTGTAATAGTGTAATAGTAGTAATAGTGTGTAATAGTGTAATAGTGTGTAATAGTGTAATAGTGTGATAGTGTGTAATAGTGTAATAGTGTGTAATAGTGTAATAGTGTAATAGTGTGTAATCGTGTAATAGTGTAATAGTGTGTATAGTGTAATAGTGTGTAATAGTGTGTAATAGTGTG
>NC_140167.1:141456052-141509545 GCF_963971535.1 Notolepis coatsorum
ATGACATACACAATATACATGACATCATGACATTTATGGCATAGGGACATACATGACATACAGGTATATAGTACTGTTACATTTGTGACATATACAATATGCAAATATACAGTACTGTTACCCATAGATCCCAGTGGCGGCTGGTGAATTCTTCTCCAGGGGGGGCGCTATACCAAACATTTTGCAAACATGTACAGAGGTATCACAATGTCACACACACACACACAAACACACGCATGCACGCATTGGCGAAACCACACACTGAGTAGCCTACTGTGCACGTCAGTGCTTCGGCGAAACCACAAGGTACGAATATTTAAGTAGGTAGAGTACAACTATCACCATTGCCATCAATCAATATATGATCACAGTCAATGCAGCCACGTTTCCAATAGCGCCTACACAAACATGCACGCCCAGATCTCAAATCTCCCGCGGCGAAATTAATTAGTATCCCCCTCTATCTCTCTCTTTCTCTCTCTCTCACACACACACAGCATGATGTGGAATCCCAGGCACTATCCTTACACAAATTAGAAGGAACTGCAAAGGATCAGACCTAGTAGTATGTAGTATATACCAAGAATAATTTCAGTATGAGTACAGGCTGTACAGCATATTTTGCATATTGTTAAAAGAGCCAAGGCTAGCTTGCATAAATTAAACATAGACTTACCATCACAAGAGTTGAAGGGGGCGAGATATTCAGCTATCCACAAGCCATAATCCACTATTTTTTTTAATCCACTCAAAAAGAAACTCCAGTAACAGTCCATACCATGGGCATGTTGCATCTGTCCCTGTCGTTTTAAAAAGCAGGAATGGAAAGCAACGACATTTACATGACTGCATCCAGCTAGCCATATAGCTTCTTGTTAGCCAAAGTAGCCAACACTTCTTACCACCAGCTAGAAAACAACAGAGTATATTGTCTTCCTCTGTCTGTTGATTGTTTCTGAATTGAGATATCAGGCTGATGAGGTCGAAACTCTTTCACTCCAGTGTTCATCTCTCAAACGGTATTGTTTTGAGGGATTTACCTGCATTTTCGAGGTTGGAATGTTCTGCCTCCATGATCCATGATAGCTACTAGTAAGCTAGCAAACTCTTCTGTTTGGATGGAGTGACAACACAGCAGTGGCCCTGCTTGCTTGGAGCGCTAGAAAAACGTCCCCCGATTAAATCATATTTGAATGCACTGATAGGCTAAATGTATTTGCTTACTCAGCACCACACTCTGAAACAAGCTCTCCAGGTGGTATCAGATGAGATTTCAATGAGTTCTTCCAAGAGTTTGGATGGAGATGTGTCAGGAAGCTTTGTCTCAATGTTGTCTGTAAATTGTTTTTTGATCCAGAGTAACTTGGTGATCCTTTTCTGTGTTTTATTAAATAATGATGTTCAGATTTTGAGAAATGGGCAAACAGTGCAGCTGCAACAGATAGCACTTTGGTGATAATTTTCTGTAATCCAAATAGAACTAAAAAAAAAAAAAAAAAAAAAAAAAATCTCAAGGCACCCCTAGCAGCTCTCTGAGGCACCCTAGGGTGCCGCGGCACCCCTGTTGAGAACCGCTGCTCTATATCATATCAGACAGTGACATCATGTGAATCACAAAACAATGATTTATAGTTTCAAGTTTCGTTAATAGTTGTCATACAGAAGTACAGAATACTTTTATACAAAATGCTTCTTACTGTTACGCTCCAGAGACTGTGCAAGACAAGATAAGTATGAAATAAAATAACATAGTATAGCATGTGAATTAACCTATTTAATCCTATTTGATATATTAACGTCATTGTGCATTTGAAACACAAACATAGTTAAAATGAGTAAATATTATTCATTTTAAACATGTTTATTTAATTTTTAGGGGTCTAAAATAAAAATAAAACATTTTCTTCTTCTCCTGCTCTCTTTACCAGGGGGGGCGGCGCCCCAGCGCCCCCTATGGGCCGGCCGCCACTGATAGATCCTAACAGAGAATATATACATATGATGGGGAGGAGACTGTACATTAGGAGGGGGTGGGTGGGTGGGAGAGTAATCTACATACGGTGGGGAGAGAATATATACATATGGTGGGGAGGAGACTGTACATTAGGAGGGGGTGGGTGGGAGAGAAATATACATACGGTGGGGAGAGAATATATACATACGGTGGGGAGGAGACTGTCTATTAGGAGGGGGTGGGGGGGTTTGGACATTTACGGTGGCCAGTTTCGAATTGCAGCCTCCCGTAGGTGCTCTTTAAGAGCGGTTTTGAATGTGGGTAGGGATTCACATTCCTTTACAGCTTTGGGTAGGGCGTTCCACATTAGTCCCTTGTTTGAGCCGAATCTGGGTTTAACATGATTTGTTGAGCTCCCTCTGGTGTTGTGGTCGTGGTATTCACTGACCTTTGGGAAGTATTTTGACATGTACATGGGTACCTTAGTCGTATAGTGTATCTTGTAGACCAGGCCCATTGCAAGTTGCTACTCTACAAGTCTACTCTAAGCCATCCTTGGTAGTCAAAGTGGGCAGGGATGAGGTGGGTTCTAGGAGTAAGGTCAAGTAGTAGTCTGACCAGTTTGTTTTATGATGTTTGTAATCCTATTTTTAGCGCCTTTGAGGTGCTTTGGTACCATGAGGTGCAAGCATAGTCGTAGTACCCTTGAATGAGTGCTCCTGCCAGAGTCTTCAAGGTATTCTTGTTTACCAGAGAGGAGATCCGGTACAAGAATCTAGTTCGTTGGTTGACTTTTTTTATTACATTGGATGCCATTTTGTCACAGGAAAGATTTGCCTCTTTTGCAGTCTTTTGCTGTGGAATAAGTTTGTGAATAGAGTGAAGGTCAAAGAGAACAGACAAGGTAAAGAGGGAAGACATCTCCATATCGGCTGGCATCGTCTTCTGAGGTGGCAGCGCATAGGAGTGTTTCTCAAACTCTAATTATCCTCAAAAGGCTTGTCCTCATAAATAGGGAATGCAAATGATCCAGTTCCTCTTCTACCTGTGCTCTGTGTGCTTTGCAGGCGCTAGGGGGAAGATGATGGCAGAGCTGTCTGTTCTCTCTTCGCTTATGTTTCTTTTTTCTTTTTTTCAGTCTGTGCTATTTTCATTTATTCCCCATAATGAATGTTCCCCGTCCCTCACGCCTGGGCCAAATTTAATAAATGTTCTTTGCACAGTGTGTGTGATACATGATGTATAGCTGTGGTATTATTACTATGGTATTATTACTGTGGTACATACTGTATGTGTTACTGTGGTATTATTACTGTGGTAGTATTACTGTGGTAGGATTATGTGTTACTGTGGTACTATTACTGTGGTAGTATTACTGTGGTATTATTACTGTGGTACTATTACTGTGGTAGTATTACTGTGGTATAATATATGTGTTCATGTGCCATGTGGTATTATTACTGTGGTAGTATTACTGTGGTACAATATATGTGTTAATGTGGTATTATTACTGTGGTACTATTACTGTGGTAGTATTACTGTGGTACAATATATGTGTTAATGTGGTATTATTACTGTGTTAGTATTACTGTGGTAGTATTACTGTGGTAGTAGTACTGTGGTATTATTACTGTGGCAGTATTACTGTGGTATTAATACTGTGGCAGTATTACTGTGGTAGTATTACTATGGTAGTAGTACTGTGGTATTATTACTGTGGCAGTATTACTATTTACTGTGGTAGTAGTATTGTGGTAGTATTACTGTGGTACAATATGTTACTGTGTTAGTATTACTGTAGTATGATATATGTGTTACTGTGGTACTATTGCAGTGGTACAATTAGTGGTATTATTACTGTGGTATTATTCATATGGTACTATTACTGTGGTATTATTGCTGTGGTACGATTACTGTGGTATTATTACTGTGGTACTATTATTGTGGTACTATTATTGTGGTACTATTACTGTGGCAAAATGATACACAGCTTTAAGATATAAGGATACATAGCTTTTCTATGTTCTCAGTAATTTATCAGTGACCTCAAGATTTTAGACAATATGTTGTACTCTCCATTCAAAGAGAAGGTCTCGTGATAGTATAAAACTGAGTTCTTTGGATTGATATGATGAGCCAGGAGACGAAGGTGAAGTCAATCGATGGTATTTATTGACACAGGAACACACAGAGGAACAGTCCTGGAGACCACAGCCCTCCATGGGGGCTGTGTGGCTCCAGAATGATGACACAATCATGGCTTAAATACTATGTGGGTTCCAAATTTAGCGAGCCACTGGTTAATAAATAGATGATCAGACAGGCTTGGTCGTATAATAATAATAATAATTAATTTAATTTATATAGCGCTTCTCAATAACCCAAAGTCGCTGTATATGGTCATATGTGGGGTTATATGTGAGCTGTTGCTGAATCTGATAATATGTCCATCTTTGCTCCTCTCACTCAGTGGCCTGTGGCCGGATACAGAGGTCACACAGGTCAAGGTATTTTGGGTTCCTGGCTGGCATCGTCACTCGACCCATTGGCACAGTGGGGGAGATTATGCTCTCACCAGAGGAGCTTAGATAAAAGAGCTTAGAAGATATTAGATATTAATGATTATATTAATGAAATATCTATTACTCGTTAGTCTTGTTAGTTCCCGTGGCAGCAGAGTGAACCCACTTCTATTTAGACAGACTTTTGTGTCACGCCCCAAGGTCACACCAAGGCCTCTGCCTTTTCTCAATCATAATTTTTTTTTCATTTAACCTTTATTTATCCAGACAAGCAATTAAGAACAAATTCTTATATACAAAAGCAGCCTGTCCAAAAAGCAAAAGGCCTTTTGTGGGAAGGGGGGGGGGGTGTGGGACACTGTAACAAAAATAAAGTTATGTACATGCATACAAGTAAATAAAATACAAAATGACAGTAGCAATAGTATACAAGGACAATAATAAATAAGGGATAGAGAAGGAAAGGGAGAGAGGGAAAAAGAGAAAGGGAAAAAGATAAAGGAAGTGTGAGAACCAGAGGGAGAGAGAGGGAGAGTGAGAATCAGAGGGAGAGAGAGAGAGAGAAGAAAAATGGAGATGGAGGGAGGTAGGTGAGGGGGCTTAGGGGGAGGAGAGAATACCCCCATACCCCTCCAGATCCTGAAGTATGGAGCAGTGATCTGTAGAGTATAGGCCAGTGGTTATTTTTATGTCAAGGACACCAAAATCACATGGGGCCGACGACCCCCATTCCATTCCAAGATGTTTGTTGGAAATCTGTATTGTTGTATGATTATGTCCAGAATTCCATAACTGCTTTAATATAATTGCTATCGTTGCATAATAGCTGGAGAGCTAACAGCTGGTGAACTTGAGAACTGTTACAACTGTCTGACTCTTAATAATAAATACTGCACGGACTCTGGTGCAGTGTGTTACTACGATTTGGACCTTGCTTACCATCATCACTATTACTATTGTCGGACTCAATCCTGCCACTTCACTACTCTTCACTACTACTACTACTACTACTACTACTACTACTACTACTACTGTTATCACTATTATCATTATTACTTGCACATTGTTCTATGTTCTATTATTATTATTACCTATTCTACCTGTACCACCATGCTGCTATGACACTTGAATTTCCCCAAGGGGATTAATAAAGGTTGTATACTATAGGCGGGGGATATAACAGATGGTCACTCTTACATACTCGTGTCATTGGGCTAACGTCTCTAGTCAATGGAATAGTGAACTTAAAGTTCAATGGGGTTCAAGGTTCAGAGTTCTCTATGAATTATTTCAATAACTAATAATTATTCGGGATAATTCTACCACAAAAGGTAACGTTTTTGACCAATTTGAAAACGCAGTTAGTTTCACTCCCCTATTGTTAGCATTCAGCAACAATTAGATTTGAAATAAGTTTCAAAATGGTGCCACCCTGATAAAAATAAAAAAGCTACTGTACATTACAGTAAATTTCATTATCTGTTCTCATAAATCCAAATTGAACTTGGGCATTTGAAAGATAATATATAAGGTAATTTATAAGCCTCCTATTCTATATTCTATAATAATATTTCAAATTGCATTGGTCCGGATGGGAGAATTCAATACTGTATCTACAGAACCTTCTGTTTAATCATCTTCCATTTATTATTATTTCCTTAGATTTTGTGTAAACATGATCTCAAGAAGGTACTGAACGAGTGGCAGTTTTGAATGTTTGGTAATTTTTAGCATGGTGTTATTCACTGTCAAAGATGCAAAGAAAAATCATAATTCATATTCTCCTTTGTTTCATCATGATTTAAGCAAGCCTAGTAATATACACAATATTCCGGACACTGTGAATACATTCCCTGCGGTCCATAGATGTCCCTAGATACCAAGAATATGCAAATGGTCCTTGTAGAAGTGGAGCAATATTCCATTTACCATTATATTATTATTATTATTATTATTATTATTATTATTATTATTATTATTATTATTATTATTATTATTATTATTATTATTATTATTATTATTATTATTATTATTATTATTATTATTATTATTATTATTATTATTATTATTATTATTATTATTATTATTATTATTATTATTATTATTATTATTATTATTATTATTATTATTATTATTATTATTATTATTATTATTATTATATTTTAGGCGGATTTAAAAAGAAATATTCCACGGGTGGAAGAGGTTAAAGATCAATACTCTTCCAACGTATGCACTGTTCAAAACCATCATCACTAACCAATGTGTATCATTCTGTAACTGTATCGTAGGACGGTAACCTGCTGCATTGCTTCTCAATGTCGGGTCTGAGGACCCCCAGGGGTCCTTGAGGGGGTTCCCAGGGGTCTTTGAGGGGGTTCCCGGGGGTCAAATCAAATCAAATCAAAACACACGTTAATGTCCCCATGGGCCGGACACGTCTTCTTTAAACAAGTCAAGAAGAAACATCACAATAAATCAAGAACAATACAAAAACACCATAAAGTCCAAAAAGATTCAAATAAATAAAATAAATGCAACACTCCTAGACATACCCCACACAAAGATAAGGAAACTCACTAAAACCTAGTGTATTCAGAAGTGCTGACTAACTGTTACTTCCCCTGTGTGTGTATAAAGTGTGATAAACAGTGTTCCTTTTGATATCTCGCCCGGACTACTAATGATGTGAGGTGCTACTCTTTCTCCGGCTTCGATATGGATCACTAACATAACATTGAAGCATCTTTCTCCCTTTCTGGAGTGGTCCTATAGTGGGATCAGTTGCGGTTGCCAGCAGGGGGCAGTGGTGGCAGGTGGAGCGGAGGAGAGAGAAGCAACGAGCAAGAGATGATTACCTAGAGGGCGGAGCACCAGGAAGTCCTCTTTGACAGTGAACTCGGACATGAACGGTCGCAGCGGGCGTGTGCTCAGGAAGAGCCCCGTTGAAAGAGTGATGTTGAAGAGCCCCGTTGGAGAGCGACGGGTGATAGAGAGTACTTGCTGCTAACGGCTATATTGACTCCAGTATACTACCGGGCGCGCGGCGCTGAAGACCGGTGGTGCATACAGCCACGTTGCGTTAGTAGTACAGACGATAGCAGGAGGGTGCACTAAGACCCACAGTTTAGCTGTGTTTAAGGTAGCCAAACAGTTTAGAGCGCGCCAGCATCAGACAGCAGCCAGCAGTGGACGTCTCTCCGACGCCGCAGAGGACGCCTCTCCCCACCAGCAGAGGTCGCCACAACACAGCACGCTCCTCCAGTTTCACCACTGCCCATGCTGTTTACCCCAGCCTGCTGGCTGTGCTCGCGGGATCGCCCGACGCCATCTTGTCACCCGGACGAGAGGTGATGAGAGTGGGTCCGCCATCTTGGCTAAGTACAACGGTACCTCGTGTGCCCACAATAATATCCATTCGAGCGAACGCTAACGACCAGTGTCTAGGGGTACCCCAAACATTATAAGCCGGCTTTAGAGTAGGTTTTATTTGGTAACGTGGGCCCACATTTAAATGGTTTCTTTTGTATTGGTGTATTACTGTGACGTTCTTGAATTCCCATTTAACTACTTACTTTGTGCCTGGGTCTCCCCTAATCCAAGTGGGGTTATTATTAATGTATTGAGCACGAGGTGCCTATGATGGGAATAGTGTTCCCCTACAATACAAGTGAGAGCACCCGGTGCCGTTTATGAATACATGCCATATGAACCACATAAAGCACAATTTGTAACTGATAATTGACCAGGCTTATATATAAAGTAGATGTAAATGGGAGCACGGTGTGTGTGTCTATTTCTGATCATATGCTAACCTTGTGACCGGGTAAATACTTGTGACTGGTATAATTATTTAACCCTTCCACCCCATTTGCAGCATATTCATTGAGGGTCTATACAGGTGGTCAAGGAAGGGTACTGCTTAAAGGGAAGCCCAATATAACTATTGAACTGACAGTCACCGGGTGTGGGAGGGCTGACGGAGGTACTGGGGGAAGTGAGAGTGTGTGGGGAGCTACTGCTGACCGCCTTGGGGAAGGCGAGGAAGACCAGAGTACCACCCCCCAGGTTAGTAAATCCTGGGCCCCATCCGCTCCTGCTGCACGCCCTCCAGAACGACGTTCTGGGCCAAAGACGGGGGTACAGATAGATCCACCTCTATTGTATCCTGCTACCAGGTGGCTGTGTATCACTACTCCCATAAACAGGGATAATCCACCCTTCTACACTAGCAATAGGAAAAAATGCACCACAGGCAATATGGAGGGGAGAAACCTTAGAAGGGCCTTTCAAGGGGGGATCTCCCTTATTAGATGTCGGTGATAGTAGTGTTGCAATAAAACAGGCGAACAGTTGGTAAGCATGTAAACACAGATAAGTGCATGCGATAGCAACTGAACATTTTGAAAGATAAAAAATAGAGCTGATGGCGGATCTATTTTAGGCAAGGGGGCGGCGCAGAGAGCGTTGCATCCTCCCGGTCATCATCACGGGACATCCAACACTCCGGTCATCACAACGAGACAGCCACTCACAGGGAGACAGGGAGACAGGAAGACGGGACAGGCGTTAGACAGTTCGCGTGATTGTGATGGGCGGACATAGCAATAGATACATGTGGTAAGCATATATGTGAATATAATATATGTAGTAAGCATTATCTGAAAAAATATTTAATAATAATAATAATAATAATAAAAGAAAAAATCTCTGGGTCCACAAAAAAAAGTGGGAATAGGTTAAAGGGGACATACATTATAAATAGCCTTTTCCAGTGATTAGCATGTTTTCCTAGCAATTGGGGATTATATCAATGTGGTCTGTGTCGTTAATTATCATATTGACTCATCAGTCTAGTCTCGAGTCCACGAGATCCTCCCTCACTCAACTAAGCTGTTCTCATTTGACAGTTTTGCTGATGTGAATATAGCACTGATTTGCATAACTAACGCCCCCTCTATGGTTGACAGCGACAGCGAGTGGAATTATCTTCACTTCCTCAAACAGAGCGAGGCAGACAATGAGCGAGAGAGGGAGAGAGAGAGAGAGGGAGAGAGAGAGAGGAGCTTCTGTCGGGGAAACAAACACGAGGAAGCAGCAGTAGCACATACTCATTTACACACAACCTGGGCTGGACCTCGTGCGGGGAAGCAGCAGTAGCACATACTCATTTATACACAACCTGGGCTGGACCTCGTGCGGGGAAGCAGCAGTAGCACATACTCATTTACACACAACCTGGACCTCGCAGGAAAGCAGCAGTAGCACATAATCATTTACACACAACCTGGGCTGGACCTCGCGGGGAAGCAGCAGTAGCACATACTCATTTACACACAACCTGGACCTTGCAGGGAAGCAGTGGAGAGATAACTTTATGCTCCGTGTCCCTCTCTCCCTCCCTCCCTCTCCCTCTCTCTCTATCTCTCTCTCTGTGCCAGTCGCAGACTGTGTGGATGACTGTCACTCAAAGTGCTTATGGGCGGAGCCAGGCCAACACAGCCTGAAATCCAAAGGGAGAAAATGTGGCCTTTGAGTACTTGATTAGAAATATAAAACAAGGACTTTTTTGGAAAAAAAACATACAGATGTGTTCAATAGACTCACAGGAATTGTGTAAAGTTGCACAAATAGTGCAAGGAATAGCAATGCATGTCCCCTTTAAACACAGTAGCAGCAACTTGGTGTGTGTCTGTGTGTGTGTCTTTCCATTGGTTAACATTATTTGGCAAAATAAAACTGTAAAATTGTAATGACCCTGCTGTGTTACAAACATGATATAATTCATTCAAGGTTTTGTTTTCGGGACACCCGACACCTGTAGTAAGGCGGGGAGGGGAGGAGGGGAGAAACAGCCTGCAATGCAGAGGGTCAGTGCGCATTGTTATGGTCTGTCCGCTTGTCATTGTGCGTGTGTTTACAGGCTTCAACGTTTTATTCATCATCTAAATTTGACAATACAAGCTTAATATTCAACGTTAACTCATTCCCCGTGTCGAGGCAAGAAACGCCAACACTTATAGTAGAATTCACGTTGCGCCCTATTACTCGCTTCCCAGGAATTATGCCGGATCACTCTGAAATTTGGACTTTTCACGCGTGAACGTATGCATGAAAAAACTATCTCTTTTTTGCATCTTGGACGAAAGAAAGTCAGTGTCAAATGACTATAGTATTGTCTCGATAGCTATAATATAGAATATAGATATAGCTCTACAAACAAGGTGACGCACTCCTATCTGTGGGGGTCGGACCTCGCTGTTTGCACCCGCATGCGGGTGAACAAAGGCCTTGTCTCAGCCGAGAGGATGTCTCAGAAATGACCAAAGTGTCACGCATTTCAGAAATCGGTCAAAATAGAGAAATTACATTTTTGAGTGCTTTGAGATGTTATATGTCTCCTTATTTGCAAAACTTAATACGACTTGTAAATATGTTAATTGTTATTAGATTGTAAGGCTGTTTTTCCCCGCAATAGTATGAGAGAACTACAATGTTGAGGGGAGGGGCTGATTTAAGTGTCGGGGGGCGCAGTTTCACTGATGGTGATCTCCATAAGTAAACATTGTGACTGAGCTCTGAGCATAAAAGCTATGGACAACACAGCATTAGCATTGGCAGCAGCTATTAATCGTATTGGAGAATTCTGTGTTCACGGCGAATAGGACAGACGAGAATTAGGCCAATTTAGTCTCAGTCAGTCTCAATGAAGACTGAGCCGGTGAGCAAGTGAATCCAATGTTGCCTAGCTAACCCACACTGTCCACTTCAATTCATTGTGCTAAGCTAGGCTAACAAGCAGCCAGGCCCAGATAGCTTTCTACAGAACGAGTGATTGATTGATTCATTGACAGAACAATGAATGAATCACGCTAGAAATAAACGCCTATGTGTCTCTGTGCATTCAGTAGAAAGCTATCTGGCTGCACGTTATTCGCTTCCATTCATTGTGCTAAGCTAGGCTAACGTGCAGCCAAGCTAGGCTAACGTGATAAAGCCCTACATCTATGCCCAACAGAGAGTATAACTCTGTTATTATGACTCTGCCAGACCAGATCAAAGAGTTCTGTGAGGATAAAGTCCAAGACATCACATGCTATACTATAGGGTGACCAAACGTCCTCTTTTACCCGGACATGTCCTCTTTTCACGCCCTGTCCGGGGCGCCTATATTCGAATACCAACCGATTCATGCTTCCGCGTTCTTGTTTTGCGCTCTGATTGGCCACTGATGTTTCTGGTCGCACCAATCGTCTGACGGCAAGTTCTTTCGCCGGTTAAGCTTAGGCACTCTTTCGAAGTTGGTTACGGTTAGAGTTTGTCTTAGAGCAGGGGGATAGAACGCCAGCCCTGATTCCAAACTCTAACCTTAACCAACTTCGAAAGAGTCGCCTAAGCTTAACCAGTGATAAACTAGGCGTTAGGTAGTTTGCTGCTGGTCGAGGCGGAAATGGGCACGTCACTCGATTGGGCGCACATGTCACATGACCAGAAACGTCCGTGGCCAATCAGATGGCACCAGAAACGGCAGTGGCCAATCAGATTCGCAAAATGCGAACGCGGAAGCATGAACCGGTTGGTATTCGAACATATAAATTACAGAATTAAAGCGCTATTTGTTGCCTCGAATGCCATCTCACTCGACAGAATCCGTTCATCGGTTCTCGAGGTACATGCCGATATATCAGGCGAGCGTCTTTTTACAAGCGCACGTCAGATTATCACCTCGGACTCCCGAGGCTCCAGAAGTCAATCATCCGCCGATTGCGAAAATGATTGTTCAGCGTTGTAACTTGTAGCCAACAATGAGTGTAGCTTTCCAGTGATATCCCACGTGGGGGTGTGCGAATCAGGGATATATGTGAAAATGTACAAGCGAAGACAGGATCAAGTGATACAAATTCCGAAAGAATTTACTTGGATCAGGAAATGGAGAGATGGAGAGCTTTTTTCTTGGCACACGGTTTACCGGATGTCTCTAGAAAACACATTTCTGAACGGATTTTTATATAATTTGGACCTGTACTACATAAGACTTCAGGCTATGGATTTGCTGTTTTCCAGTTTATACAAAAAAATATATATATTATTTTGGAATACAAAAAACTTGAGTACACAAGTTCAAGTTCAACTCAAGTTCAGCCCTATGTTACTCATTAGCACTAAAAGTAATTTTTCTTTATTGTGTAAGAAACTTCAGAATGTTATTTTTCAAAAGAGACCAGGCTTATGCATGTGCTAAGCATAAAGTATAAAGATAAGCTTTGCAAAAAAAGTATGCAGTCCTCAAGTTCAAGTAAAAAAAAATTGCCACTTTTCTGGGCACATGTTATGTGGTTAAATTTGGGATATTGCCAGCACTACAGAAAAATGTGAGTACAAAAGTTCAAGTTCAACTCAAGTTCAGACCTATATGCTACTCTATTTCACTAGCACTAAAAGTGATTTTCCTTTTTTGCATTAGTAACTTCAGAATATTATCTTTCAAAAGAGACCAGGCTTATTCATGTGCTATAGGGAGGTGTAGTCTGACGTCACTTTGGACCGCCCGCACGGTCCACCCGTTTAGGGATTTATCATTGAGAAAATGTATTATCGGCTATTGTAATAATTCTGCCTCATGAACATTGGCAAGCTTTCCATTTTTGCACAAAATGAGTTTCCTTCTATCACTAACATTATTGTTTAAGCTTTTTTGGTTGAAAGAAAATTCAACATAATTATTTTATGATTAATTGCTAATTGTTTCATGTTGAGCTATAGATTGTGGATGCATACACACAGAAAGGTACACCATGCCAATGTTCATGAACCTCTTAACAGGTTTTCGTTTTTGAGGACTGCATACTTTTTTTGCAAACCAAAACAACATACTTTATACTTATAGCATATGCACGAGCCTGGGCCCTCATTCATCAACGTGGACGTAGAACATGTTCTATTTCCACACGTAAGCACAGAATGTAGAATCAGTGCACGCACAGTAAAATCGGGATTCACCACACGTGCGTACGCAGGTTCTACGCACACCTGTCATGATGAATATGACTTTGATCCTACGTTTGAGCTCGTGCACTGTTTTAAGTATTTGCATACCAGAACCGCCCCGATTAACCATATACAGTAATGGAATACCCCCATGAAATGTGGAAAAATGGACTAAGCCGAGGGAAGCGTGTTATGAGAACGGTGATGTCGGATATGATATCTATTAACCATTGCTGCCTGGGCAGCGCAAACACTAATAAAGACCATTAACCACTGTTTTGCTGTTGCCCGTTAGTGTCATTAATGCATGCTGGAATAAGAATGCCTTTCTTAATTTATTTTTAATATGAATAATTATAATACAATAAAAGACAGCTCCGTCTTTTAATACACATATATTGTACAGTAACGTCAAATAAATACTACAGTCCCCGCTGAAATAAAGGTTCTGCACACACATACCAGCAGTGATCTACAGCATAAAAGATAGCCACTTTATAATACTATTCTGAGTAGATAATCCATCTGTATCGCAACAGAGTCACGGATCTGGTCGGGGCAGGTATCATTATGTCGGGAAAATCCTTATGAAATAAACAAAAGTGAATTAAAGAATTTAAAAACAAAGTTTAGCATATTCAATTGTTTTATAAGCTTTCTGAGTAGATAATTCATCTGTATCGCAACAGAGTCACGGATCTGGTCGGGGCAGGTATCATTATGTCGGGAAAATCTTTATGAAATAAACAAAAGTGAATTAAGGAATTTAAAACGAAGTTTAGCATATTAAATCGTTTTATAAGCTTATAGCTTTTTTCGTGCTGATTTGAGAGGGTCCAGCTGCAGAGCCGGAGAGCAACTCTCAGGGCCAAGATAGCACTTATACTATTTTGAGAGAGACAGCAGAGAGACAGACAGCAGAGAGACAGACAGACAGACAGACAGACAGACACTGTTCCACAGTGTGTGTGTGTGTGTGTGTGTGTGTGTGTGTGTGTGTGTGTGTGTGTGTGTGTGTGTGTGTGTGTGTGTGTGTGTGTGTGTGTGTGTGTGTGTGTGTGTGTGTGTGTGTGTGTGTGTGTGTGTGCGTGCGTGCGTGTGTGTGTGTGACTACTAGTCTAATAGTAGAGACTCAGCCCCCCCCCCCCCTCTGGACCACCTCCTAGTAGAGACTTCTCTAGGAAGAAGACGAAGATGAGGATTAAGGCGAGACACTGCAGGTGAATAGGCAAATATACTTTTTTTGTTGATTTTGAGATTTTGTTATATTTTGCTTCCTAAACATGTCTTCTATGAAACTAGTGACAATAAAACGTCAATAACACACATTTAGTTGTTCATTTTACTTCATTTTGCCTTATTGCATCCATAAATGTCCACATATTTAATGGGGAAGTGCCTCATTTGCATATATAAACATACATTTCAGAAAACTTGTCTCTACTAGGAGGTGGTCCAGAGGGGGGGGGGGGTCTCTACTGGGAGGTTGTCCAGAGGGGGGGGTCTCTACTAGGAGACTAGTGGTCACACACACACACACTGTGGAACAGTGTCTATCTGTCTGTCTGTCTGTCTCTCTGCTGTCTGTCTCTCCGGCTCTGCAGCTGGACCTTCTCAAATAAGCACGGAAAAGCTTTTAAGCTCATAGCTCCAATTTGGGTCCCAAATTGCGGTACAAATGAAGGAGGTGTCTCGGGTAGTGGACTCTAGTTAATATAATGTTCTCTCTGCAATTAGACTGCCCCTCATTCATTCATCCCTATCTGATGCTATCTCTGAAAACAGTTCCTGCGAGCGCAGTCAGTGCACCCCATAACGCTATATATATAAACCTGCATTCATTCGGAGAGAAAGACCTATTCCACATGCTATTTAGGGTTTGACAATAATTACACTAATATCGCTATTTCACAATGAACTATAATGAATTACGGGGGTCATACAGAACACGCGCCAGTGTCTTTATTTCCGCGTTGGAACGAATGCATGTACTGAGGAGCGCTTGTGCGTAGTAACGATATTCTACCACTGGGCGTCAGCTAAGTGTGCTCAGAGCTGTGCGTAGACATAAGCACAAAGTCAAGTTCAAGTTGAAATTGATGAATCCCACTCTTTGCTTAGAAATGATCGTACGCACAGGGTAAGCACGAATATGTGCGTAAGACACGTTGATGAATGAGGGCCCTGGTCTCTTTTTAAAGATGACATTCTGAAGTTACTGATTCCAGAAGAAAATGTCACTTTTAGTGCTAACGTAATAGAGTAACATAGGTCTGAACTTGAGTTCTAAAAAAACGTGTTACTCAAGTTTTTCTGTAGTAGTTAGTAGTCCAGAGGAAGTATTTCCCCAGAAGGTGGTATGGCTTACAAATCCAGATGGAGCCATAGCCTGAAACCTTATGTAGTAGATATCAACATTTCATGAAGATCCATTCAGAAATGAGTGATTAGGAGTGATTTTGGTAAACTGTGTACAAAGAAAAACTCAGTTTTCTCATTCAATTCATTCTGCTGTTTTGCTCTTCTTGTTTTCGTGTTTTTTCCATTGTGGGGTATCATTGGAAAGCCACACTCATTGGCTACAACGATCCACAATCATTTTCGAGATCGGATCTAGATTGACGGAACTACTGTACTGCAGCCTGAGTCAGGAGTGGTATTTTGCGCAATACCGTGTACTTTGCACAAGCCTCAAATACCGGCATGTAACTCGAGAACCGCTGAACGGATTTTGTCAGATTTTGTCGGATTTTGACGCTATCGACAGGCAACAAATAAGCCTTCAATTCGATATATATTTTGTATTACAATATATGCACACCCAAGCCACTAGGGGTCGCCAAAGTGCTGGTTGCAAAAAGTCCGAAAAACTTCCCATATGAGGGACGTTGCAGCTTAAGAGGTTCGAAACGATTTACAAATGTGTCCATTGGAAATACATTGCAATTTCAAGCGAGGTGGACCGGCTGGAAACAACAATGACGTAACCACTACACCTCCCTATAAGCATAAAGTATAAAGATAAGCTTTGCAAAAAAAGTATGCAGTCCTCAAGTTCAAGTAAAAAAAAAAATCCACTTTTCTGGGTGCATGTTAAGAAGTTAAAACAATAAGGCATCTTTGAGTAAACTTTGAGTAGAGATTCAAGATTCAAGAGGTTTATTTATCACATACATACACAAGACATAGTGAAATTAAGGTGGCCATGTCCGCTTCGATTGTGCAAAGTATCATTAAGAATCTCGAGGCTGGGGCCAGCATGTCCTCTTTATTGGAAATCAAAATATGGTCACCCTACTATATATATATGTACATATCCCTTACCTACTCTTACTAGTTACTATATCTATTTACATATACTTTACCTACTATTTTCTTGTGGGATTTATTTTTTTACTGGAATGTCTTGCTACTGTAGTATCAAGGCTAACAACCATCTAAAAACGAGTTAGTTAGCAAACAACAATCTAAACTATAGCTTTCCATTCACACTTTTTAAGGGTAACAATTGTTTCATTATAAACCAATTGTGTAAAAGCCTAGAAGAAAAATACTGAGGAGCTGAATATTTACAATTACGCATGAAAAACACAAAAGGTCTTCTCACCTCAAGTTCAGCTGTCTTACTCCAAAGAAGACTATGTAGGTGAGCTCTGATCCCAATTCTGGACATTTAGTAGTAGTAGTACTGTAGTAGTAGTAGTAGTAGTAGTAGTAGTAGTAGTAGTAGTAGTAGTAGTAGTAGTAGTAGTAGTAGTAGTAGTAGTAGTAGTAGTAGTAGTAGTAGTAGTAGTAGTAGTAGTAGTAGTAGTAGTAGTAGTAGTAGTAGTAGTAGTAGTAGTAGTAGTAGTAGTAGTAGTAGTAGTAGTAGTAGTAGTAGTAGTAGTAGTAGTAGTAGTAGTAGTAGTAGTAGTAGTAGTTATTGTCACAAATAAAGTACAGGTACATTACAGTGAGATGATTGGTTCATACACATACAGCTCATTATAGTAATATTCCACAATTATTACAGTTGATAGTAATAATGGCACACACATAAATTCACACCAACATGCGCATTTGTTGATAGATGCAGGACTAAGTCTTGAGACAGATGTATGTGTATCACCGCGACATGTTCCCGGCGTGGAACACCCGCGGGAGGGAGGGAGGGAGGGAAAGAGTTGTCCTGAATCACCGTTGCAACACAGGAAGGGGCGGGGCATGGCTCTGACTACAATGTCGTCAGCTGGGGGTGGGACTTGGTGACGAGGCAGTCTTCTTGGCTCCCCCCCTCCAGCACGCATACTAATTAGCTGCCGTCACCAAAACGTGGGATAGGCGCAGGACATACACATGGGAGGGGGGATGGGGTGTGGGCCGCATGCCATTCTTATCTCCAAGAGGCCCTCCCACTCCAGCAGCTCTCTGGGTCGACCTTGGAGTCGTCCAGGAATTTCCATGCAAAAATATGGGAAACAGCGCCTTTTGGTTGTGAAATATAATGAATGTGACAACCTACCCGTGTGACAACCAACCCCGTTCTCCCCTACATACTACATTTATGTGACATAACTGAGTCATATATATTCTGATAGCCCAGTTTGTTCTGAAAATAAATAATGTACATCACTTCATTATACAATACATTGTTTAGGTTTTACAAGCAGTTTATCAAAGTTGACCGTGAACTTGAATTTAGTATAAAAATACAGAGTAAATAATATATATATAAGGTATAGAAAATAACATTTCTAATGACTCTGCACCCTAGCTTTATCAACAAAACTCTCTCTGGGCCTCTTGGGTCAAAAGACAGTCATTGGAATAACAATGGAATGACAGACTGGAAGCTGGGCCTTTGTTCAGGTGTGAATTGGTGTGGAGTGAATTTAATTCTGAGTGTAGTCCTTTCATCAAATAGCTGAATTGTCTTTCAAAGCCCTGAACTGAGATTTGGTTAGAATGTTAACAGAATGTTTCATAGGACATTGATTGATTTTACAATTGATGGCTTATTTTGAAGGTATGAACCTGTAGTTTCATATTATGTAAACAAAGAGAAATGTAAAAATATGGCCTACAATTTATGCTAGCAGGTTCGTCTCCGCTTCCATTAATTTGTGCTAAACTAGGCTAGCTTGCAGCTGGATAGCTTTTTACTGAATCTATCTTCTTGTCTGACTCTGGAGAAGACGGAAAGCGCATTTCCCATTATATCAGCGTGTTCCTTTAACAGAGAACGGTGAGAACAGTTTGCTGAGTGAGTTTCATAATTAATTAATACATTTTTTAAGTTTTTAATCCAGGGTAGGTTCGCTGAGCATGGATGCTCTTTTTCAGCAATGCCCAGCTTCAGACCCACACAGTTACATGCCTGGGAAGCTGCCAAGTACAACCACAATCTGACACTCGTCAGCTCAACTGGAGCAGTTGGGGGTTAAGTGCCTTGCTAAATGGAACTTCAGCGGTTGGTATTGAGGGATGGGATATTGTTATTCAAGGGGGCGACACTGGCTCGGGAGGTAGATCAGTCGTCTGGCAATCCGGAGGTTCCCGGTTCGATTCCCGCTCCTCCCGGGCAGCGTGTCGATGTGTCCTTGAGCAAGACACTTGACTTAACCCCTAATTGCTCCCGATGAGCAGGTTGGCACCTTGCATGGTTGCCTCCGCCGTCGGTGTGTGAATGTGTGAGTGAATGGGTAAAATGTGAGGAACAAATTGTAAAGCGCTTTGGATAAAAGCGCTATATAAAAAAGTAGCCATTTACTATTTACTAGGGGTGTAACGCCTCAATGTGGTCCTCCGGTACAGTATGCGCTGTGCACCGAACGATTGCAACGGTACGGAACCTTTTTTTGTGGAACTTAAATCCCCCCGTCGCAAATATAACGTGCACAACTAACCGGATGTTGTTTCTGCGACCATACTCCGTTGTCGAGAACATAGGGTTTAAGCACATGTTAAAAGTAATAGAGCCCCGCTACGTAGTTCCCTCTCGTCCGTATTTCAGCCAGCAAGTCATACCAGCTCTGTATAAACAAGCACACGCTACAGTTGTCCAAGACTTATCCAAGGCATCTGCTATTGCTCTCACTACCGATGGGTGGACATCCCGAGCTACCGAGAGCTACTTAACAGTAACATCACACTACGTCACCCCCGAGTGGAACATGGAAGGCCACGTTCTGCAAACTCCCCCCCCACTGTACCGGAATGAACCGTGAACTGTGACTTCCAAACCGAGGTACAGTACGTACCGGACCGTGGTTTTTGTGTACCGTTACACGCCTACCATTTACCATTCACTCACCTTCTCCGGCCAGATCTTTCCTACCAGTCAAGACGATCAAACCGGCGAACTTCCGGTCACAATAATCAAAATCATCACAGTATTTTCCTTAGTTTCCTTAGTATTTGACTTATTTAGTCATTTTCAAGTACAAATTCCATTGTGATCTGACTTTTAGTTTTTATATCTTTATCTTGTAATACAATTGTCACAGTGCTGTATCATGTTTTACCTTTGTAAATACTGCTGCTTTTTTATTAACTTAATACGAATAGGCTGTCTATTTTCTTTTTTATATGTACATATATCGTGGATGGTGATTTTGTAAAAATCCATCCCTTTGCATAGATTCAAGACAGTATACCTTATACCTCCTAGCCCTAGCTGGTATGTATACTGCTGGGGAAATGGGAATCCTCTCTACGCTGAAGTGATTCCACCATCCTATAATATTGAATAGAATGGTTTGCATATTATCCATTATGAGTGGGTGAGTATAAATATTTTTGCCATCTGGCTCGTTGAGACATGTACATCTAAATACCATATGGACAACCTTGCCAGCAAGCTGCAACATAAAACTGACTTTTTCGACAGAAACAAAACCATCTTTCCTTTTATTAGTAGAAAAACTATTGTTGAAGCCGTTTTCTTTGGACTATGGTGATGTCGTTTATAGACATATTGCTGCTTCCACTTCTAAACCACTTGACTCTGTCCATCACTCTACCATCACATTCATTACTGATGAGAGGTATGATACTCACCATTGTCTCCTGTATTAAGGAGAATGGGGCGACAGTGGCTCAGGAGGTAGCGCGGTCATCTGCTAATCGGAAGGTTCTTGGTTCGATTCCCGTTCCTCTCGGCAGCGCATCGAAGTGTCCTTGAGCGAGACACTGCATGGTTCCCTCCGCTGTCAATGTGTGAATGTGTGAGTGAATGGGTTAATGTGAGGCATAAGTTGTAAAGTGCTTTGGATAAAAGCTCTATATAGAAATGCAGCCCTAGTCCAAATTCAATAAGATTATTTGGTCTTCTCTTACAGAGAGGTGCAAAAATAATTGGTATTTGTTCATTTACAAAGCCCTTATTGGTAAGCTACCACCTTACATCTCAACATTGCTGGATTGGAACTGTGAACCCTATCTGACTCGCTCAAATGGCTTGTGCTTAAGGTCCCTCAGAGCCTGGTCTGCCCTTTCCCTTAATGCTCCTGACTCATGGAACATCCTTCAACGCACTTTAACCGCTTCCACCCGACGGGACCGGTCCCGAAATGACATAATGGTCATAAATCAATATTTCTGGACTGTTCTATAAAACTAGCTATTTTTATTTCAAACGTATTCAAGTATAAACATCATGAACATGTCACAACAGCATTCAGAATGTATATTATCATCAATACGCTAGTTTAGGAATAGGTGGAAGTGCTATATAGATCGATTTTCTTCTTTGGAATGTCTGTATAATCCGGGAGAGGTGACCATTTTGTAAAACCGTGAACCATGGGAATTGTAGCCTTTTTGCGCCCATTTTGTAACAGAGATCCATAGGTCTGGTTCTGCGTTGGAATTTTGGAAAACTACACTTCCCTTAAATCCAAAATATTGATAAATCCTCTGCCATTGTTGTGTAACATGTCATCTGTTCTCAAGTCTTCAGTCTCGGCTTCACCTGCAGTTAAATCATCTCTACAAGTGAAACTGAAACTTAACAAGCCTAAGTAGGCAATTAATTTACTCAGTGGATGCCTGAACACAGAATGACACCAGTATCACTGACTACCACGGCAAGCCTATATAAAATTATTCTATTTAATAATAATAATAATTATTATTATATATATATATATAATAATAATTATAAATATTGTTTTCCTGTTGTACCAAACTCGTACCGAACCGTGACCGCAATACTGAGGTACGTACCGAACCGTGGCTTCTGTGTAGCGTTACACCCTACTCTCAACTGAACACAGAAATCAGTATCTATCTTCTCTTCTGACTCTAGGGAAGGTGGTAAGTGCATATCAGCATGTGCCTTTAAAGCGAATGAAAACGTTTTAAACGTTTGAACTTGTGCAAATCGCAGCACGGGTATAATTGAAATGTCGTCTCATAAGTGTGAGAGAGTGTTTTTCTGTTGTCTCCCCTCACAAAGCCCCATCCTCGTTGCCACGGTTATGTAAGCACATTGTGTATTCATTATTTAGCCCTCGTCCCGGTGAATAGTAATTAGCCGTGACCCTGTTTGATGCTGCATCTTGGGCCCGTTAAGTTGACACTGTGGTGGAATAATAATAACAACAACAACAACTAGCAGAAAACCTAAATATATATGATATATATGTGTATATATATGAAACCTGCTCCTATATTAACGTCAGGCACACTTACATAAAACATTGTCTATTCTGCTTCCTCATTCATCATTTGATTCATCAGTTTCCCCTTTGTGTGTGTGTGTGTGGGTGTGAGTGCACATGCGTGAGAGATAGAGAGAAGTAGAGGGAGAGAGATGCAGCAAGATAGTGCTGAGGAAGAGTGGTTTGGGAGGAGAGAGAGAGAGAGAGAGCGAGATAGAGAGAAAGGTGAGGAAGGAGGGAGAGAGAGAGGAAAAAGTTCGGAAGGAGAGAGAGAGAGAAAGTTGAGGAAGGAGGGAGAGAGAGAAAGAGTGAGAGAGAGAAAAAGGTGAGGAAGGAGGGATAGAGAGAGAGGGAAAAGTGAGAAAGGAGGGAGAGAGAGAGAGAGAGAAAAAAGTGAGGAAGGAGAGAGGGAGAGGAGAGAGAGAGAGAGAGAGAGAGAGAGAGAGAGAGAGAGAGAGAGAGAGAGAGAGAGAGAGAGAGAGAGAGAGAGAGAGAGAGAGAGAGAGAGGGGGGGGGTAGAGTGGGGGGGGGGGGAGTAGACTGAGATACCATCAGAATTATTTGCAATGCAAGATTACATGTTGTAATTTTTTTTGTTCATGCAAGACTAATAACACAGTGCCTGGAGGTCTATCTGATACTGTCTGTTGAACCTCAGATAGGGGAGTGATTACAATGCAATCACAGCACCGTAAATCCACTTCAATTTATGTGAATCCCATTAGCTGATGCACCCTCACATTAAACACAGCCTCTTTCACAGGGAACTGGGAAAGAAAACAACAAACAAGCGCCTGTTCGCAATAGCTGCTGTGTTACAGTTCAATGTTGGACCCGAAAGCAGAGACGGACGCGCTGAATACGAAGTAAATCAAGGGTTTTAATAACCGCAAACAATTGTCCAAAAACATATATAAAGCACAGTGGCGGGAAAAAAGGTTCAGGCTGGATCTCCGGCCGACCACTGGAGATATGTCGGTACAGTAATCCTCACAGGGAAAAAAGAAGCAGCAGCCAGGGCGCTGCCGGAGGGACACACCGTAATAGAATAGAATAGAAATACTTTAATCATCCGGAGGGAAATTTTGCACTACAAATCGCTCACAGTTAACATTTAGGTAGACAAAACAAAGTCACGAATAAGAATAAAGAATCCAATAAGCCTAAGAATAAAATAATAATAATAAAATACGGACCGGGATTTACATTTCCTATGTTATGTTACGTATATACATTCTAATATAAAATAGACAGTAAAAATATACAGAAATCTACAGCAAGTGTACAGTAAGTGTAATATCAAACAATGTTGTTTTAAAAGTAAAAGTCCAGGAAGATGGTAACCCTGTGCTCAGCGATGCAGTGAGGCACAGTGATGCATTGTAAAGTCTGATGGCTGTCGGAATGAAGGACTTCCTGTGCCGTTCTACAAGGGGAAAAGAGAAAAACAAGAGGAGTCATAAACTTAAAAAAATCACCAGAGCACGACAGTTCACCAGAAATACGGAAAGGTCAGCACTGGGTACTCGGTGGAGATGGGGGCGGCCCGCAGGGGTGGCACTCCCGTCGCCACGCATGGCGGTGTGAGTGGCACGCGGGCTGTTTGTGTTTTCCTTCGGTCATGACATGCTTTATCAGGGGGTGTGTCTTGGATGGGGATTGATGTGTGGGGTGTTTGGGGGACTGTCTGTTCCGGGATGGTTCACTTGCTTCGAGCAATACTGTACTTATTGTACTTATCTTATGCCTATTGTTATGTCTGCACGTTCTACATTGCACTACTTTGATCGTCTTTTATACCTATTCTTATGTCTGCACTTCATGCATTGCTTTTATGCTGTCAACTGTATGCAAATGTTATGCCTATATGTTCATTTTATGCTATTTGCTGTGAAGCACTTTGAGCTGCAATCCATGTATGAAAGGTGCTATATAATTATTATTATTATTATTATTATTATTATTATTACTGGAGTGGAGATCAAACCAGGGTTTTATTGTCTGTGGGATGTGAATGAATACAACCATTCATTGTATCTTCACTGTTCAATATCCATTTTTTATTTCCTTTATGCTTTGTTATTTTTTTCCTTATTTTAATTGTACTACTAATTACATTCTGTATTTGTATTCTGTCTTATTATTTGTGTGTGCGGACCCTAGGAAGACTAGTGGTCATTCATTTGACATTAATTTGCTTAATAAAAAACAAACAAACAAACAGCTTCACACACAATTCACCTCCATGCCAAATTCTAGCCTCCTTGGGCGAAACCTTAGAGGGTGGGGACGTCTGTTCTTGTACCATTGTTTATTTTTCTCATATTTTTATATTCAAAGTTAATTAAATAGTTTACACTCTTTATTTCTCTCATATTTTTGTTTTCAGATAACATTTTATAGGCAATACAATTGTATCTGAATTAAAAACATATATCTTGTATTTTTGGAGGAAATTCTAATCAAAATGATGTCTCTCTACTATTACCCTGCCCATACCTATACCTCCCCTGATGACAGCATTTCCTCAATTATATCAATAAAGGAATATTTTATCTTATTGATAAAAGAGAAAAAACTCAAGCGTAAACCTATTTCCTTGTGTTATGGTTTGTAAACAACCCCTACAGCACGACACAGACAGGTAGTTCAGAGTTAGCCAAAAACGATGGGTGTAACTGAGGGGTACAATTCCCTGACTGTATTGATAAGTATGGTATCATTAAACCACTACCGCTTTATGTACTTTAATTACTGGCCATACAGTACACGATATCTAAGTATGATGAACACTTTCCCACATATGAAATCAGGTCCACACAAAGGTAATAGTCAAATATTTAATATATAGCAAAAGGTACATATAATAGTTACTTATTACATTTATGATTTGAATGCACTTGTAAGGCAAATGAGTATTCGTAGGCAAATCAACACTGAATGTCCAATCTCTGGTTACACAGGAAGCAAGTATACAACCTGGCTCTTAGGGAATTATAACGATGGCACTTAATGATTATAGCGGGATATACTGTAAAGGGTCCTGCCGGTTGTAAGCCAGTAGGGGGGGTAGGAGAGCCGTCAGCTGTATCCCGTCTGGTCAACAATTTCTAGGGAGAGTTCAGGTACAGAACACAGTGCCCGTAGAACCTTGATCCACAGATGAATACACTTGGGCTCTCTTGTAGACGATAGCTGTAGCTGTAGCTGTAGGTCCACAACGGAGAAGAAGCGAGGCGACCTCAGTCTGGTCTGAGCGCCGTCTCACCTTGGCTCCTCTCGGGGTAAATCCAACACTCACCGGTGTTGGCGATTATCCGCTCCACAAATCAAAGCACCAAAGCAAATAGATATTCCATGCCGTATAGGGCTCAGCAGTCGTCGGGGTAGGTAATCCAATGTGCAGGTCCACTCGTCCTCGCCTAGAACTCCTTGGATGAAAGCACCACGTGTGGTCTGCCCAACCTGGTTAAGACTCTAGATCAGTGGTTCCCAAAGTCGGGGTCGCGACCCAAAGGTGGGCCGCGAGCAGCCACGGGTGGGCCGCGAGATGATTTAAAAAAAAAATAAAAAAAAATAATTTTTTTTTTTTTTTTTTTTTTTTTTTTTTTGTCAGGCCACTGAACTTAGAAGCAGGCCAGGACAGTGTTTCTAGTTGTATTCTAAAATCTGACTATATGGTTTTATATTAACTTAATAAATAAACAAAAACTAAAAATCTACTTATTTCAACGAACATTTCAAACTAAATAACAGATTATGCACATAAAACGCTGAAAACAACCGAAGCAACAATAGTATTTTAATGAGGCTATTATTATTATTATCATTATTATTTTGCAACAAGTTAGCCCTATCATAAATAGCACATATAAATGAATAACTAACTTGAACTAACTTAATAGGATTGAAGTGATATTTGGCTTAAAAAATCGGTCGCATGAAAAAAAAAAAAAAAAAAGCCTGACGATGTGCATTGGGCCGCGGCTCTCTGACGCCTTATTTTCTGGGCCCTGGCCTGAAAAGTTTGGGAACCCCTGCTCTAGATAACGCGAGGAAGCGATGGGGGTGCTGCTCACTTTAGAACTCTAACCGTACGATGCACCATACATAATAGACTATTATTACTCAATAGAAATACGGTGCCAAACTCTGGCAATTCAGCTATTAATTCGCACGAGGTCTCACTGCTATTCTAAGGCCAAACAGGCCGTACTACACCGCACGCGGTATCGTGGGGTGAGGCTTCACGTCTTGTTACTTAGTTGGGTAGAAGGGTAAAAGGACTAAGAGGAATTCTACATTTCTTGCGCCATATTTATATGCACAGTGGACAAGTAGTGCCGCTCTGCTTTCGGTAGCCGTATTCCTGCGCGGAGCTGAGGCTAGTAAGGGCATGTCTCGTCGGTACCTTTGAACTTGAACGCCAGGGGCTTGTCCCTGGCGCCTGGTCCTTTTGTCCAATAAGAGAATGAACTATTATGGGCTGTAGTAGAATAAAGGGATATTCCGTGTATATGTACAAGGAATATACAAGGGATATCAAACGATATACAAATACTATTAAATATATATCCATAAATAAATATATATATTCGGTTTAATCTGATCCTTCACAACAGCCGCCCCCTAATTAGTCCCACCTAATTAGATAAGCAGAGACAGATTAACCGCACTGTCCACTACTCAATGTCCGCTGTAAGGGTCAGTCAACTCACAAAGTCATAGGGTCATGGTCGTCATCAATAGTATCAGGGAGCCTTGGCAGTTCTATTAGCCTCGCCACGGGTCGGGTGTAAGTCCGTCCTTGGACGAGCACTTCAGCTGCTCGGACCTTTCCATCGGCACCGGTGATCACTTTGCTTACGCGGCCAGCCGGCCACATAGCTCGGGGTAGTGACTGGTCGATAATCATGACGACTGTTCCTTCTGTCAAATTGTCTCTCTCTTTTACCCACTTCTGGTGGGTCTGTAGAGACGGTAGGTAGTGGAGTAGGAAGCTGTTCCAAAACTTGTCAGCCAGTACTTGACTGTACCTCCACATTCTTCGGCCGTTCGCTTCTTCAGGCCTGTACATTGTCTGTGGTAGCGCGGGGTCCAGCCGCCCCATCAAGAGGGTGTTGGGGGTGACTGGGTCGACATCTGCTACATCACTTGAGACGTAACCGAGGGGCTTTGAGTTCAATACTCCCTCGATCTCCGTGAGGACTGTCATTAGGACTTCTTCCGCCACAGTCTGGGCCCCAAGCACGGCGTACAGGGCTGTCTTTATGGAACGTACTTCTCGTTCCCAGGTTCCACCGAAGTGAGGTGCGTTCGGGGGATTAAACTGGAAGTCAATCTGGGATGGAGCGAGGTGGGTCTTAAGTTCTGGGCCCATAGCTTGGAAGCTCTCTCTCAGCTCTCTTTCTCCGCCTTTGAAGTTTGTCCCGTGATCAGACAACAATGTAGACGGTTTTCCTTTCCGTGATGTGAATCTTCGGAAGGCCATAAGGAATGAGTCTGTGCTCATGGTTGGGAGGAGTTCGATATGTATCGCTCTGGTGGTCATGCATTTGAATACAATACCCCACCGCTTCTCGGTTCCTCTTCCTCTCTTTATATACAGCGGGCCAAAGCAGTCCATACCGGTGGAGTGGAAGGGCTTGTCGCCGAGTCGGAGGCGACAGGGAGGTAGGTCAGCCATCCGGGGTATACTGGGCTGCGCGCGCCACTTACGGCAGTCTAGACAGGTTCGCTGGAAGCGCCGCACTGCTTCTCTCCCTTGCAGTATCCAATAACGACGTCTGATCTCCGCGAAGACTCTCTCTGCGCCTGCGTGGTGCACATCCTCGTCGTATTTCTTTATGATCAGCTCTGTGACCTTGTGTCGGCTGTTCAAGACTATCGGGTACTTAACGTCATCCGGTAGGTCTGGGGCTCTCCGCAGACGACCACCCACTCTGATGAGATTATGGGCATCGCTCTCGGGGGCTAGGTGGAGCAGTCTGCTGTCTGATGGGACGGGCTTTGCTCCCTGTAGACAGGCTAGCTCATCGGGGAACAAGTCTCTCTGAGCTCGTTGTAGTAGAAGGAGTTCTGCTTCTTCGTAGTCAGCTGCTGAAATGTCAGTTGTGGGCTGAACCTCTGGGTGGTGCCACAGAAATGTCTTTAGCTGCGCACTCTCTAGGGTGAGGCAATCGTCTAGAACCGGGTCTGTGGGGACGAGTGTGTGTGTCAACCCACAGAACATAGGTTTCTTGTTCTCTGCCTCCTCTTTACTCGCCTCCCGTGGGGTGGGTGTAGGCCACTCTTCTTCGGGGAGCTTGAGGAACTCTGGCCCGTCACTGTAGAGGTTGTGACGGGTGAGGTCATCCAGGGACATTCCCCGGGTGATGACGTCAGCTGGGTTGTGTTTGGTGTCCACATACCGCCAGCTGGTTACTTCTGTTAATTCTTGAATCTCGGTGACTCTGACTCCCACGAAGACCTTGTATCTGCACGAATCAGACCGGATCCATGTGAGTACGGTCGTGGAGTCTGACCACAAGATTGTTCTTTGCACCGGGATGGTGAGTTCACGTTGGATTAACGTGGCGAGCTGCGCTCCTGCTAGGGCTGCGCAGAGCTCTAGACGCGGGATAGATTGTTGCTTGCGTGGGGCTATTCTTGAGCGAGCCAGGATGAAAGCAGTATGTATTTCTCCTCCCTCCTCTCGGGCACGCAAGTAAGCCACCGAACCGTAGGCTACTTCGGAGGCGTCGCTGAATACGTGCAGGTCGATCTTGCATGTCTCTGGCCTCACTGTGGGTGGGAAGTAGCTGCGGCGTATATTAACACCTGGGAGTGAGCGGAGTTCCGTCTCCCACTCTCTCCATGTGGATGCAAGGTGTTCGGGTATGGGATCGTCCCAGCCCTGGTCTTTGTCCCATAGCGCTCTTACAATCATCTTTGCCCTGGTGGTGTAAGGTAGAATACATCCCAACGGGTCATATTGTCTGGCGAGTGTTCTGTATACACTCCGTCGGGTGGTCGGTATTGCCGTCGACCTTCCCTGCTCCTTAATCAGGGGTTTGTGTCTATAATGGAGCGAGTCTGTTTTGAAGCGCCAGACTAGTCCTAGTGTCATTTCTTGGGCTTCTCCTGGGATGGTCGCCATCCAGGTGTCGCTGCTCGCGGCCTTGTCCTCGGGGGAGAGGCGGCGCAGTACTTGCGGGTCGCTGCTGGCCCACTGCCTGAGATCAAAGCCGCCTTTGATCAGGGAGGCGCGGAGCTTGAGTAGGAGAGCCTCGGCTTCTTCTGGCGTCGAGACGCTTTGTAAACAGTTGTCCACGTAGAAACTATTTGTCACACTTTGTTGGACCTCTTCATCTGCTGCTGGGTCCTCTGCGACGTGCTTTTGCAGTGCAAACGTAGCACAGCATGGGCTGCATGTGGTTCCGAAAGGGAGGACTTCCCATTGATAGATGGCTGGGTGCTGGTCTCCGATCCTCTCTCTCCATAGGAACCGCAGCAGGGGCTTGTCCTCCTCCACTAGTCTCACCTGCAGGAACATCCCTTTGATGTCGCCGCTGATAGCCACCTTGTCCTGGCGGAAGCGTAGTAGCACGCCTAGTAGGGAGGGGCCGAGTGTTGGGCCGGCCAAGAGCTCTTTATTCAGATTTTGTGATCCGATCTGGTAGCTGCAGTTAAACACAATGCGATCCTTGCCGTTGTGGTGGACCTTGTGGTGCGGCACGTACCATGATTCGGTCGTCTGATCGGCCTCTTTAATGTCAATTTTCTTTATGTGTCCCGCTGTGATTAATTTGGTAATCTCAGCGCGGTACACAGCTTCTTGAGCGGGGTCTTTGGCTAGGCGCCGCTCTGTGTTCAATAGATACCGCTCCGTCGCCTCTTTTGTAGCGCGAAAGGTGGGCATTCCCTCTCGCCTCAGGAGTGGAGTTGCGTATCTCATCACTCCGTTGACGTTGACTCTCTTTGTCCCGTGCTCGAGGAGGGCTATAGCGTAGATATCTTCCTTAGAACGAATGTCTTTCTTTTCGTTCTTAAAGGGCATTGTCTCTAGTGTCCATAGCCTCTCGACATGCTGCAGGAGTGTGGTGTCTCCTTCTGTCGCTCGGGAGTGGAGGCAGCTAGTGGCTGCTGTTCGGTTAAGAGACTTGGCGAGGGGGCCTTGTAACGTCCATCCTAGGCGGGTCTCGACTGCTGCAGGACAACCTCTGGGTCCTGTATGGACCCGGTCTATCGGGACTATGAGGTCTGCATGGTCGGAGCCTATCAGCAGGGTCGGGGTGGCACCGTCTATGAGCAGGATAGGTAGTTGGCGCAGGTGCACATATTTCTCCATCAGCTTGGCGATGGGGTAGGTGTACTGCGATAGTCCTATTTCTTGGCTGGTGAAAGCATTGGTAATCCTGTACCGTCTCTCGGGCTGCCCGCTTGCTGCGATAGTGAAGGAGACATTCTCGCCCTTTATCGTCTTTAGATCTCGTCTTATTGTCCGAATAGTCATCTGGTTCTCGCTCCCCCGTAGCCCCAGCTGGGCCGCAGCGGACGCGAGGAGAAGGGTCTTCTCTGACCCGTCATCAAGGACGGCGTAAGTGTCCATGATCTTATCTTGGTAACTTAGTGTTACACGGACCACCTTTAAGAGCACCTGGGCGCCACTGCTGCTAGCGGGGTCAATGTACATAACACTTGCCTTTGTGCTGCTGGATGGTACAGGCTTTCTTTTGTTACTGTCGTGTAGGACATCCAGATGGGCTCCGTCACACCGACTACACCTCTTCTTTAGGCGGCACTCGGCTGCCATGTGACTGCGCGCACATCGGTAACAGCGCCTGTTGGACTTTATCCAGTGACTTACTTCTTCAGAGGTCATCTTCTTGAACTGGTCACATTGTGACAACCAGTGTTCCTTCTCGCAGTACGGGCACACCATTTTCCACTTCTCTTTTATCGAGAGGGTACTGTGGTTCTTGCTGCTCGGTACTGATTCTGATTGGTGCATGACAGTCACCGATCTTCGGCCATCGTTTACTCTCCTAGGTCCCTCTCTGGAGCTTGGTGTGCTCCGCACGAACGTATCCAGCCGTAGGCTGCTGACTTCTCTCGCCAGGAAGTCGGCTAAATCTAGGAGGGATGGCTCGGGACCGTTAGGATCACGGTGGTCTCTTTGCCGCCTGAAGCGCTCCTGTCGGGCGGGCGGCAGCTTCTCTAAAATCCTCTCGACGTTCGAGTTTGCGTATAGTTCGTGCATACCCTTTTCTCGTTGCGCCCCCAGCATCCCTACCAGGGATTGTACTTTTATAGACAGGTCGTCTAGTGAGCGATTGTCTGTTGCTGGGGGTAGGCGGTCAATATGCCTTATCTCCTGTATTACGTAATCCCATATACGTCCATATCTCTGGTCCAGCGCTGCTAGAGCCGCGGTGTATGGGGTCGTAGAGGTGGCATAGGCCAGCGCTATGTGGTGCGCTCGGGGCACTTTCAGGTGCTTCAATAATATTGCATACTTGTGGCGTTCATCAGCGACATCCACCATCATTGTCTCTAAGCACATCCGGAGCTCCGTGTACTGTGCTCGATTCTCATGGGTGAAGTCTGGAAACGTCGGTGTGCCAATGTATGACGCCATGGATGGCTGGCACATCGGTGAGCGTTGGAAGAGAGGCCTCCTGGGCGAGTCTCTTCTTACGCCTCTCGGTGGGCTGGTACTGGCAGGGTACCATGGCCCGCTGGTCCAGGTGCTATTCCTCGGGACTGGTCGTGCGTCATGCTCACCCGTGAGTCGAGTCGGGGGTCTGTAGCGCAGAGCCGCGGGGGTATAGCCTGGGCTGTACTGGACCTCCTGGTCCTGTGGAGTAATGTGCTGCTGTCGGGCTTGACTCTCCTCTTCTCCCTCTTCTTCTTCTGCCAGGTCATCTAGATCCTGTAGTCGTTTATTTAGCCTCTCCGCGGTGTCCGCCGTTCCTTCCTTGTAGCTGGGTCTCACTTGGACCGGTCGGGGAAGGAGTTCGGAGGGGGGTGTAGACTCTCGCTGGTGGTCGAGTTCAAGGTCGCCTAATCGGTTAGGGGAGGGTGCCCTTGACGTGTGTCTTGACGAGGCCCTGGAACCCCTTGTGGAGGGAGGGGGTGTTGCCCTGGTGATCAGCTGCTCCATTAGCTGCGCTTGTAGTCTGTCGCGCTCGGCTTGTAGTCTGTTGCGCTCGGCTTCGCGCTTGGTGAGATCTGCTTCTCTTTGGGCACCGGCAGCGGCGCGCTGGGCGTCGGCCCGGTCTCTTGCCATATTCTCTTCCGTCTGAAGGCGTCTCAGCTCCAGACGTATGTGCTCTTCTTCGCTCCGTTGCTGCGCTTGGAGTTGTTCGCGCTCGCTAAGCGTCTGTGCTTGGAGTCGATCGCGTTCACCCTGAAGTCGATCGCGTTCGGTAGAGGCTGTCAGGCTGGCGAAGAACGCCTGTGACAGCATCCTCTCCGCCTCGCTGGGGGAAGACGCTTGTAGAGGTGAGCCGCTCCTGGCTGTACTCGTTGGGGATGCGTTCCCCTTGGAGGAGTCCTGGAGCTCTATCTCCTCGGCGCTCTCCTCATCTTGTTCCGTGCAGAGTTCCACCTCTGGAGGGTTGTCTTCCTCCCGGAGCTCTGGGGGGACTACTTCTTCGGTCTTGGCGGGGGGTAAAGTCGTGTCAGTTCCCTCCTGGTCCCCACCGTGAGCTTGGTCAGTTACATTAGAACCCACTAGGGCCTCTGTGGTCGGGGTATCCTGGTTGATAGGGTCGGACATAATTTTACTTTCTACTTTTACCGCGTTTACTGTTTGTAGAAGGCTAGGTAGTTTACTGACAGCGTAATCCTCTAAGTACTGAGGTGGCTTTCGTCTACGTTGCGGGCGTTCTACTTTAGGAGGACCGTTTCGTGGAGTGTTCATCATAGGCCATTTCAATATTAATACCACTATATTAATATTACACTAATTACCCTCCGGCTCGAAGGACCAATTGTAACTGAGGGGTACAATTCCCTGACTGTATTGATAAGTATGGTATCATTAAACCACTACCGCTTTATGTACTTTAATTACTGGCCATACAGTACACGATATCTAAGTATGATGAACACTTTCCCACATATGAAATCAGGTCCACACAAAGGTAATAATATCAAATATTTAATATATAGCAAAAGGTACATATAATAGTTACTTATTACATTTATGATTTTAATGCACTTGTAAGGCAAATGAGTATTCGTAGGCAAATCAACACTGAATGTCCAATCTCTGGTTACACAGGAAGCAAGTATACAACCTGGCTCTTAGGGAATTATAACGATGGCACTTAATGATTATAGCGGGATATACTGTAAAGGGTCCTGCCGGTTGTAAGCCAGTAGGGGGGGTAGGAGAGCCGTCAGCTGTATCCCGTCTGGTCAACGATTTCTAGGGAGAGTTCAGGTACAGAACACAGTGCCTGTAGAACCTTGATCCACAGATGAATACACTTGGGCTCTCTTGTAGACGATAGCTGTAGCTGTAGCTGTAGGTCCACAACGGAGAAGAAGCGAGGCGACCTCAGTCTGGTCTGAGCGCCGTCTCACCTTGGCTCCTCTCGGGGTAAATCCAACACTCACCGGTGTTGGCGATTATCCGCTCCACAAATCAAAGCACCAAAGCAAATAGATATTCCATGCCGTATAGGGCTCAGCAGTCGTCGGGGTAGGTAATCCAATGTGCAGGTCCACTCGTCCTCGCCTAGAACTCCTCGGATGAAAGCACCACGTGTGGTCTGCCCAACCTGGTTAAGACTCTAGATAACGCGAGGAAGCGATGGGGGTGCTGCTCACTTTAGAACTCTAACCGTACGATGCACCATACATAATAGACTATTATTACTCAATAGAAATACGGTGCCAAACTCTGGCAATTCAGCTATTAATTCGCACGAGGTCTCACTGCTATTCTAAGGCCAAACAGGCCGTACTACACCGCACGCGGTATCGTGGGGTGAGGCTTCACGTCTTGTTACTTAGTTGGGTAGAAGGGTAAAAGGACTAAGAGGAATTCTACATTTCTTGCGCCATATTTATATGCACAGTGGACAAGTAGTGCCGCTCTGCTTTCGGTAGCCGTATTCCTGCGCGGAGCTGAGGCTAGTAAGGGCATGTCTCGTCGGTACCTTTGAACTTGAACGCCAGGGGCTTGTCCCTGGCGCCTGGTCCTTTTGTCCAATAAGAGAATGAACTATTATGGGCTGTAGTAGAATAAAGGGATATTCCGTGTATATGTACAAGGAATATACAAGGGATATCAAACGATATACAAATACTATTAAATATATATCCATAAATAAATATATATATTCGGTTTAATCTGATCCTTCACAACAATGGGCGTATTTATTTCACAAACAGAAATGAGCAAAAATAACATAAATGCATTCAGGGGGAATGTCCTTTAGCAGAGTAGGGCTCTGCGGCTCTGCCCAGAGCAGAGTTGGCTCTGTGGCTCTGCGGCTCTGCAGCTTATTGATAATCCACTCGTGGAGAAAAAGAAAACGGAGAATGTCATTAATAGAAACGTAGGGATTACGAGGCAGTCCAGTAACAAGGCAGAGGCCAGTACCCAAAACAAAGCGACAATTCTTCAGTGTTAAGGAACACACAAAAAAAAGATGAAGGTATAGAGTCCAGGAATAAAAATGAGGATATCAGAGCATCAAAAAATAGACTTCCAAAAACTCACCAAGGGCAAAGTGTAAATACGAGACACGGGTCCACGGAGGCAGAGAGAGGTAACAGCGGCAACTTCCAAGGGCATACTGGAGAAACACACAAGAGGAACAAGCAGTAGCTGGTGGTGACCAAAACGACCCGACACTGAATGTTCAGCAAACCGCGTATAAGAGGGCTCCCGTCGAGCTGATTGGAACTCCTCTCAGGTGCGTGATGGTAATTGGCACCTGGAAGCATGCAGTACTGGGCCAGCCCTCACACCTTGGCCCCCAATGCGAAAAAAATCTAAGAAAATTCTCGACACGGGCTCTGGTCCTGCATTGTCAGGTGCATTTGTCGTAGATTAATTATTACAATGGACCACTCGTGCGTGTTTTGAATAAGGCAGTCGACTATAGTGAATTAATATAATATAATATACTCCAGCAATTCTGCTCTGGGGAGGACAACGCATATTTATTCAAAATGATTCATGTTCATGAGCCACAAAGATTCTCATGACTTCCAAAGTCAAGACTGTATTTATGGATTTTAATGCTCCATTGTGGCTACATATTCTTTGAGAGTTCAATCATTAGCTGCCTGGCAAAACCCTTAAAGGGATGTTTAGGGGTTTGAGCCCAGAAGGTGCTTGTGCTGGCTTATTATTCTTATTCTTCACTAGTCATCTTCGGAAATGTTTGCGCAAATTCCTGTGAGATTGTAAATAGTAAGAGATATGAAATTCTGCCCATTGAGTGGAGGTTGTGTGCAAGTGCCATTAAGTGACTTACACACCTCTTTACCTTGTAATTAATTCATCTCTCCTCTCTCTCTCCCCCCTCTCTCTCTCTTTCTCTCTCTCCTTGAGGGGAGCGCTGGTCACGGCTGCTGTAAAAAAAAACATACCTTATTGTATAGTTGCTATAGATCGTTGTGTATTGTTGTTTACAAATAATAATAATAATAATAATAATAATAATAATAATAATAATAATAATAATAATAATAATAATAATAATAATAATAATAATAATAATAATAATAATAATAATAATAATAATAATAATAATAATAATAATAATAATAATAATAATAATAATAATAATAATAATAATAATAATAATAATAATAATAATAATAATAATAATAATAATAATAATAATAATAATAATAATAATAATAATTAGTGCTGTCAGGTGATTAAAAAAATGAATCTAATTAATTACATGATTTGTAATTAATTAATCTAATTAATCGCATTTTAATCGCATAACCATTTTATGCCTGATATTCTATATTCTATAATCATATTTCAAATTGCATGTGTCCGGATGGCAGAATTCTGTACTGTATCTACAAAACCTTCTGTTTAATCATCTTCCATCTATTAATTTGCTTAGATTTTTCAGGTCTGGTCAATTTAAGCATAGTGTTATTCACAGTCAAAGATAAAAAAAAATGTAATTGATATATTTGGTTCATTACAATTTATTCAAGCCTAGTAACAGACACAGTATTTCTGACACTGGGAATACATTCCCTGAGATCCTTAGATGGCCCTAGAATCAGATACCAAGAACATGCAAATGGACCATATAAAAAAAAATCTGTAAATGTGTATTCTACGTTCTTATGGAATGAATGAGATAAAAAAAAGAATGTTATTAAAAATAATAATAATAATATTTTGGTAATAAATCTTGAGTTAATTTTCATAACTAGATAAAAATCAATAAAAGGCTCTATTAAAAAGATGAGTTTTGAGGCCCTTTTTAACCCTTTCCCCGCCAATAACGTCGTACAACGGGTTTCAAGTTCATGCGAATTCTGCCAATAACGGTGTACGACGTGATTCTGATCATAATTTCATATTTTCGCCATGGTATTCATATTTCACTCACAGAGCCTTGTCGGATGCTGTGTGAGCCAGCACAACTCTGCAACGCTTCAATACTGCCATCTGGTGGCTGATCGGCGAGTTGCAACCGGAAGTGGATCTCTTGTGATCCCGGTGCGTCTCCTTATTCAGTCCGGCCACTCGTTTATCGTTGCGGGACTCAATACACACACCGTGGATATGGATCTTTGCCATAACTCAATAATCTACATGATTTGGGCGTGTAATAGTAATATACAAACCGGAAATGGATCGCCTCGATCCCCACCACATAACTGGGATCTGTTTGCTCCACTATCATCGCCCAACGGTACGAGGAGACTGACGTGAGTTTCAGCGTTTTTGTTTATCATTTTCGATACAAACTGCTCTGATCAATATATCACCCATACTACATGAAGCATCTAACGACTATCACGGAATTATAAACGACCCCCCCCCCCCCCTCCGTTCACCTGCACATGATCAGTCATACCGTTTAGGACCATGTACAGTTGAAATTTTTAATATAGCGTCGATCGGTATCAAACTGCATTTGATGATCTAATATATGCATTTGTGCCTATATCTCACGTTCTGGGAAATACTGCAGAAAACGATAAAAACATATTTATACTCTAGACGGTATTTTCGTATGAATGTGTGAATGAAAAAGTAAAACGTTCCTACATCCTGAACGATAGATAATCGATGTTGAATGGGCCATAGTAATGTCAATTTAGCAATACAATTTAAAAAGTTATAGCCCTGCAAAGAAGGTGAACATCTCCATAGACTTACAGTGCTGGCAGAGATCAAACAGCGATGGATATAAGCGTGGCAGAGAATGGGTTAAAAGCATCCACAGTCTGTGGTGCTCTCAGGTGGTCAGAGAGAGCATTCCACAGACTGGGAGCGGATGAGCAGAAAGCCTGATCTCCCATGGTGCAGAGTTTGGTCTACTACGGTTATGGAAGTTGCGAATGTATGTACATTGAAAATAAAAAAAAACTGACAATAAACAAATCTGAATCTAGTCCTGTTTTTTGTTTCTACTCCATTACACAGGCTGACATTACCCGACACAGAATGTACGACGTAGCATTCCAGTAATGCGTTACAGTGATGTGTGACTCCCAACACTCGTGGGGATGGTGGTGGAGGTAAGGCTGATTAATTCTCAGGCATGATGGTGTTCGCGGGCTGGCCAAGGAAGCAGGGAAAATTGCCTCAGGAAGTCTTTTCATGCGTTATGTTGGACTTCATGATTATTCAACATACCAACGTGCTCATGTGGAGACTGCTGGTGGTGAGTTGATTCATAAAATCCATTTCATTGTCATCATCATATTTGAAGTCAACTTAATCATCTTCATCATCATCATCTTCATAATATTTTCTGTCATCTTTCATTATCATCATATTTGTAGTCATCATCATCATCATCATCATCTTCATCATCATCACATTTTCAGTCATCTTTTATTATTATCATCATATTTGAAGTCAACTTCATCATCTTATTCATTTTCATTATCATCACCATCATCGTATGTTCTGTCATCTTTCTTTATCATCATCATATTTGTAGTCATCATCATCACCATCACCATCACCATCATCTTCTTCTTCACCACCACCACCACCACAACACTCTCTCTTTGGTGTCTTAATTGTCTACCTCAAACCCCGCCCTATTTTGCTGATCCTCCAATCACAACTGTAGGAAAGCGACAGATGTGATTGGAGGATAAAGAAAAGAGGGTGGGTTTCAGATTGGTCAATAGCGTGGCATTTCCGTTGAAATGAACAAGACAAATAACTCAAAAGACAGCAGGTCTTAGCAAGGTTATTATAGTTAAAGGTGTTGTAGATAGTCATCGTAAAAAATTTAAAATAAAGTATAATGATGATAATGAATAAATAAAAAAATAATAATACAATACAAAGTATTGCTTTTATCCCAAAAAAATTATTGATTAATGAAATGTAGTTTACATGTTGCATGCATGTAGCTACAGTGTCCCCTCCCTACTTCCCATTTCACCACATGGAATGCACCTGATGTTGGTGCTCTAGTGTGACATCTGTGGCTGAATCCAATCTATTGCAACTAAAACTAATACTACCTAAACTAGGTGTGAAAGAAACATTTTATGATATTTTTACTGAAATAAAAATTAAAACTAGAGTTTAAAAAAATTTTCTTTTACAAATTCAAATAGAATTGAATAAAAATAGACGGAAAATGTCTTTAGTTTTAGTCTTTGTCAATTCGGTCAAATGTCTCAACATAGCAAGCATGAGGAGGCATTGGTGCATAATTGTTACGAGGTAGAGGGGAAAAGTAGAACCCAATATGCGGAATGATAGGAGAGCACCGAAACTGCAGAATGACTGGTAAATGGAGGAAACGGAGACAGCAGAGTTCGTGTAGATAATGACTCTTTACTGAGGTTCACCAAGCACTACACGAAACAGACAACAAAACAGCCTTGCTGGTACGATAACAATTAAAAAGACTAGAGCACAAACAAACAAAAGTAAAAAAGACTAGAGCACAAACAAACAAAAGTAAAAAAGACTAGAGCACAAACAAACAAAAGTAAATGGCGCAACCGAACTGACAACAGAACAATAAACTGGAGAACGTAAAACAAACAGGAAAAAACAAACACTACACTTACAAGACAACCAAGGGGGAGCAACGACGTGGGCAGGAAACAGGTAACAGGAGGAAATGACGCCACGACGAGGAGGGAGAGAAACACACATATATACCCACACTAATTAACATTGGCAACACCTGGCCAGGCCATTCTAACAGAAAATTAACAAACTAAACATAAGCAAAAATAACAACAACACCAGACAGGAGAGAATATCACACCAGGGAAGAGGATGACAACAATGACAACAGACACCATGAAATCACACTATTAATTAAATGAATAACATTAGTCAATATATTTAATGTGCTAGCATGCACCATCTGCTGGTGACCACTAGAGGGTGGTATGAGACCATTGAAAGGAGGTAGAGAGTGTCCAGTGTTATTGTTCAGACCATTGAAAGGAGGTAGAGAGTGTCCAGTGTTATTGTTCTCCTTAACCCAGGCCCCACAGGACCTGGGATCGTTACACATAATGTTGATATTTTAGTTTGTATTTGTACTTGCCCCTGACAAATACCCCTCATATTATGAGATTATAATTTTTTTTTTATAATACTATAACTAATAAAAAACTAAACTGAAATGATTATTGTGCCACATGCCGTGTTGCTCTCATTTAGTATTGTGCTGTAAATGCAGCACACCCTTCCTTCAAAACGGTATTTTTATTTGTTATGAGGGACAAGCACATTGATGAGCATTCATATAACGTAAATGCACCAAAACAAATATAGCCAGAGGCTAGTCTCCAGAGGCAGTATCTGTGCCAGGAGTTAAAGACTGCTCCTAGTGGATAAAATTTTTAGACATGGCAAATATAAAAACAACATCTGGGAAAATATACATAGAAAAAGACACGGCAGAGGAGGTTTTAAAACAGCGCAGCCCGCACGCCTCTCATACTAATGAGAGACAATTAGTCGTCAGAAAGCGGTACCACGTTCCTCTCATGTGTCAAACCTATCATCCTCTGTCTAGCGTGGTGTAGTTTGTTTTGCGACGATGGATGGCTGGCTCGGGCCCCCCCTCTTGTCGACTCAGCGACACCCGGCATGCATGAAATGCTCCGTGTAGGCAGCTCGACAGTAGGGCTACTCTCCTCCTCCTCCGTGCTTTATCAACACGGTTACGTTAGATTAATTGGAGGGGCGTTTATGAATGTGAAATACCTGGCAATCATTCTATTTCTTCTTTCACAAAACGCCCCCGAGAGGTTCATGTGAGTGCATGTGAGTGTGTGTGTGTGTGTGTGTGTGCACGTTGGGGGAGGGCTACTTTGTCAGCAGTTCGAAAGGTAAAGAGTTGGTGTGAATTCCAGGAATGCCTCGTCTGCGGGAGAAAGAGATTAATTTGGATTACTAAACGTTCTCTAGCACTGCTCTGGGGGGTCATTATCAAAGTAAGATTCAGTTGATAGACTTTTCATTCATTAAGAATGTTTCTCATGAAAACTACCCGACCAAAATCGGAGCTAATGCGCTCTCCTATATATTCTCGAAAGGGAAACGATCCGCCGTTCGTGCAACACAAACACGTTTTGCTTTTCCATCAATCGTTTCTCAACAATGAAAAGGCAAACATGCAGCCGGTGATGCAAATATTTTCCCAGGCGCATGCAGGGATGTAGTCAGTTTAGCCTTTTTTATTTGTGAAGTAGGGTTTATCTTAGCTTTCTGAGTGGTCCTTAAAACTGCCTTTTTCGTGTCAAGCACGTGGACCCAGGTTTGATACGATTTCTGTCAGAGGGACCACCGTCTGAGAAGCCATTTGTTATTGCATAATTCCAAAGCTGTGTAGCTGATAAGATAACAGTGAGGTGAAACTTGATCAGAAAATTGTATTTTCTCTCATTGCGCTAGAGAGATAGAGAGATAGAGGGGAGAGAGAGAAAGAGAGAGTGAGATAGAGAGAGAGAGAGAGAGAGAGTATTTTCTCTCATTGCGCTAACCTCTGGTGAATGAAATGAAGAAATTAAACTATTCTTACTTAAACGACTATGTGTCTGGGGTAGGGTGACCAGGTCAAAATGGTTCAGTCGCAGGACAGCAGCACTGCTTTTGCGGGACAATGCGGGACACGTAGGGGGGGGGGGGTTGACAAAAAAAAAAAAAAGAAGAGTATTTACATTTTTTTTTATTGCTAATTAAAATTAAATAAATGTATTTATTATTTAAATGCCTATATATCATATTCGACGCAGACGGTAGGCTATATATAGCTCATTTTGTTATTAATCTTATTAAACTCACCTCCGGTTTTGGGGATATTAGCCTCCGGATTCTATTGCCCCCTTCCCTCTGGACAGTGTCCCGGCGATACTCCCCGTGTATTCTGTTATTATAACAAACCGACCCTCTGATTGATTCAGTTCTCAATAATAGTCGGGCCAGACTTGCTGAACAACTATATGTGACGTCCCCCTCTCCTCCATGTGTGATGGTGAAGCTCCTGTCAGTGGCAGATCCTGCATTCTACCTTTTGGGGATCATCTGAAACGGTGTTCTGCGAAATTCTACTATACCTGCTGGCACGCATGGCGCACGCATTCGCATGACCCACAATCGTTCACACTACAATATCCTGCCACCTTGCTGACGAACGTCTTGTTGAGTCTTGTTGTTGATATATCTTAAACAATATCTTAAACATATGTTTTTCATTGCACCTTTTGAACTGTATATGCATGTAAATATTTGCATGTAATTGGCTTTGCAGCCGAATGTATTTGTAGATGATAAATGTCGGTACACCTGTTGGAATTCGGAGTGAACTATAGGGTGACGTCACCCAGCTGTCCAAACATAGGCGATTCGCGCTACGGCAGCAGTTCTCAGCAGAGTAGTAGAATTTCGCAGAACACCGGCTCGGACAGGTGACAGGCAGCACGACTCGAGTGAGCTGCTCAGCAGCCTCGGCTGGAGATGCATCCTGCTGCAGGACCACAGCTCCGATACTCTCAGGACCGTGACACTTTGCGGACCCACACTCTCCACTCAGCCATTGGGTGGGACGGTCACGTGACCCAAATCAGCCAATGGGAGCGAGGGTCTGGAGAGTGTGGGTCCGCAAAGTGTCGCGGTCCTAAATGTGTCGGTGCTGTGGTCCTGCAGATGGATACTATTGCTCGGCTGCGCAATGCATTGGTTTGTGACGTCGCCTGATTTTTTTATTTTAAATATAAGAGGGTATTGGAACGAGGCATTAAATTAACAACATTTAAAAAAAATATTAAATAATAATCTTTGAAAGATAAAAAATAAAAAATAAAAAATAAAAAATAATTTTTTTTTTTTTTTTTTTTTTTTTTTTTTTTATCTTTGAATTGCAGGACATTGCTTTGTTGTTGCGGGACGCGGGACAAACGGCCCAATATCAGGACTGTCCCGCGAGTCGCGGGACAGGTGGTCACCCTAGTCTGGGGACACCTTTGTGATCCCCTCAAGGATCCCTGGGGGACCCCAGACCCCACATTGAGAACTGGATTATAGTTTGAAGTATTGGATTAATGCTTGAAAATAGGTTATTTTGTAGGAAATAAAACTAAGTATTATTAATGGCCGAAGAACAAAACCTCCTATCTGCATAAAAAAGTGGGGGGAAATCTGCACTTTGCGGGGCAAGACCTGGTCGGTATTGTTAACACATAATATAGTAATATAGTCCAAAAACAGTGTATTTTATTGGATATCCGTAAAAACAATTCTACAAGAAAACAAACAAAAATTTGCTTTTCGACCTGACAAGGAACATCTAAATAAAAAATAATAAAAAAAAAATTGTGTGATTATTGATGTTACTTTGATCATCAACTGGAGTTCATTGTTTCCTTTTGTTTGACAGCGTTGCTCGGTTACCGACTTGGTGGGATTTGATACCATCGCTGTGGCTACTCCTCCGGTGTCACTTTGGTTGATTTCTAGAGCGTGTGGCTTTGAACACTGCATTTGAAAAATTGCCATCATCAGATCTACATAATTGTAACTGCTTCCATTGCAGGGTGTCCAGATTGCCGGGATCTAGCTGTCAGAGTAGAAATTGGAGGTGTGAAATTTGACACATGCAGCAGCTACCCCCCCCCCCCCCCCCTCCTTTTACATTTGCTGTACTGCTTCTGTTGACTCCATGTATGTCATTATCGTGAAAAAAGTGTGATCTGAGGTAGATAGGGTTATATGGTACAGGATGTGTCACCAATACATCACAAGTCCCAGCTCCAAATGACAAGCTGCACCCCGCTCTCGGCGACTAACCTGATCTGACAGCTTTCAGATAATCTTCACATCACCCCCCCCCCCCCCCAAAGAGAAGAATAAAATAACTCACACTATTTTTTAATTTTTTTTTTATCAAATCAAATGCAGTCTTCCAATGTATCGGCTGCAGAGTGCTGTCAGTGAAACGGCATCATAAGCTACCGGTAAAATCTTCACTGTTACATTGAAAACAAGCTTTTGTTTTCTAGTGTGTCGTCGCTATTCTTATGGATGTGTGGTGGAACCGATAATGTAAATTATGCATCTGACCAGATCTCCATGGTAGGTAGGCAGGCCTACTAATTGGTATTTGGAACCAATTACGAATAGAGAGATCAGAAGCTAGGCAGAGGGGTCTGTGGTCAGGTAGTCTGAGGCCCTGTTTAGACGGAAACGCTAGCAGGTGAATCCGCAAAAATATTATTTCGGATGTGCCTTTCGTTTTTACGGAAACTGCGTTTTTACGGGGAGAAACCGCAAAAAAGTGAGACCACCTTCCTGGGTGGAATTCCTAGAAACGATAAACCTTTGCGCTATCATCTAAACTGTCAAACCGCATAAAACGATGACGAAAGGGTTGTCAAGGCTCTCGTCGCACGTACTGCTTACATCACAGGCATGCGCCAGTAGCCTAGAAGCGTAAACAAAGCATGTCTGATTCTATCCATGGCGATCACCTGAAGGCTACATTGGCAGTACTTTTAAATACACAAGAATCTGTCCCGCGGCTATCACAACTATTAGTGACTGGACCCACTGTCTGTGAGTGACTCTGCTTTGGTCCAATCACATTCCCCACCCACAGTCTGCGAATCAGAGGCAGAGTCGGGCGGGTCTTCACAGCACGTCATGTGACATATGCGCCAATCGTGTGACAGTGGGGCTCCGTCGTCTCGAGTCGTTACAGCGTCGTCTGCATGCAGAATTCCATCCCAAAACACTAGTCTAAACCAGTGGCGGCCCGTACTATCTACTGTTGGGTGGTCGCAGGGGGTTCACGTTAGGTCGAGTTGAAAATGTAACGTTAATAAATGCTCTGGTGCAATCTCTCTCTCTGTCTCTCGGATCAATCCAATAAAATAATTAACACATGTATATGTTGTCATTTTAAACAACTCACCATTCATTCATTCATTCATACATTATGCATCAGCAGCAGCGAAATGAATGTTATAGTTCACAACAGCAGCGCGTTTTGAAGCGCTATTATCATCTCAGCAAGGCAGCACCGTCAATTCTTTCCGTAGCCGCATTTCTCGGAGACACAGGAACACAGCATCGCTGTGTTGAGAGAGCGAGAGAGAGAGAGCGAGAGAGAGAGACTCACTGTTTAGTTTAAACGTCCAGGGCAGGAGGGCTTGATAAAGTGTACAATCCACTGTCCCACAGTCCCAGACTGTTGATGTATATCCAGACCACTGTCCAGACTGCATCCGCCATATTATAGCTTCTTGTTAGCCAAGTGTTAGCTTAGCACCACACAACACAAGTACTGTGATGATTTATTTGCCCATTTCCGCATCGAACAGACTGCAAACTACCTGGCGTTCTATCACAATGCTCTAAGACAAACTCTAACCTTAACCAACTTTGAAAGAGTGCCTAAGCTTAACCGTCGAAACCATCTCACAACAACACAAGTTACACAACAGCTACAACAGAAACTGACATCGGCCAATCAGAGAGCGTCTCCGCGAAATGCGGCTACGAAATAAAAAACTGACGTCGGCCAATCAGAGAGCGTCTCCGCGAAATGCGGCTACGGAAATTATAGACGCTGCTAAGGCTGCTGGCTTAGACCGCTTCAAATCGCGCCCGGCTTCCATCATAAACATCATATTTCAACGCACAGCGCGTTACGCACTGATTGGCTGCGACGGATACAGCGATGAAACAGTGCACGGCGTGCACGCGTACTCAGAGCGCTATTGCGTCTAGCCCGAGACGGGAGAAATAAGGCTAGGAGAAATGCGGCTACGGTAACGGAACGTGGGTCACTTCCTGTTCAGGAAAACGATTATTTATATTTGATATTATTAACGTTATATTGTGCATTGGAAACACAAACATACTTAAAATGAGTAAATATTATTCATTTTAAACATGTTTATATTATTTATAGGGCTATAAAACAAAAAACTAAAAAAAAAGATTTCTTGTTCATCTCTCTTTTAACCAGGGTTAACCAGGGGGGTCGGCGCCCGAACGCCCCTAGTGGCGAGCCGCCACTGGTCTAAACGCAACATTAAAAGTGAGACCGCAAGACGACTTTTGCGGTTTCTGTTCAGACTCTCTCCGTCTAAACATGGCCTGCATCTGTGCCATGACACTGTGTGTATAAGTTGCCATTGGCCAACTATTTCAGTCTGAATTCTCCTCCCCTTTCGCTATCTGTGACACTATTTTGCAAGAGCACTGTTTTAAAGGCTAAATTAGACTTCTGCGTTGGCTGTCACAGCTCCTATCTCTTACCCTCATACCCATAGATATATATACACTAGATGACTTACCCACGCTGCTGGCCAATGGAGACCGACGTTGCCACATGGCGGCCATCTTGTCATCGGTGGAGCATGCCCACTCATAACATGTATGTCTATGGTGCATGTGTTATGTCCTGTTATGCTACGTGTAGGTTGTGACACACTAGCAGTTACACTGTAGGCTACTGTGTCTTTAAGAGAGGGGCGTGGGAAGTAGGGTGCCCACCTGTCCCACGATTCGCGGGACAGTCCCGATATTGGGACGTTTGTCCTGCGTCCCGCTACAACAAAACAATGTCCCGCAATTCAAAGATAAAAAAAATAAAAAAAACAATATTTTTTTATTTTTTTTATATTTATTTTTTATCTTTCAAAGATTATTATTTAAAAAATGTTTAAAATGTTGTTAATTCAATGCCTCGTTCCAATACCCTCTTATATTTAAAATAAAAAAATCGGGCGACGTCACAAACCAATGCATTGCGCAGCCGAGCAATAGTATCCAGCTGCAGGACCACAGCACCGACACACTCAGGACCGCGACACTTTGCGGACCCACACTCTCAAGACCCTCGCTCCCATTGGCTGCTTTGGGTTACGTGACCGTCCCACCCAATGGCTGAATTGGAGTGGGACGGTCATGTGACCCAAATCAGCCAATGAGAGGGGTCCTACTAATCACCCCAAAGTACCAGAAAATACCAGAAAATACCAGAAACTACCCCAAAATATCCCAAAGTATACCACAAAATACCAGAAACTACCCCAAAATACCCCAAAATACCAGAAAATACCAGAAACTACCCCAAAATACCCCAAAGTATACCCCAAATACCAGAAACCACCCCAAAATACCAGAAAATACCAGAAACTACCCCAAAATACCCCAAAGTATACCCCAAAATACCAGAAACTACCCCAAAATACCCCAAAATACCAGATAATACCAGAAAATACCAGAAACTACCCCAAAATACCACAAAGTATACCCCAAAATACCAGAAACTACCCCAAAATACCCCAAAATACCAGAAACTACCCCAAAATACCTCAAAATACCAGAAACTACCCCAAAATACCCCAAAGTATACCCCAAAATACCAGAAACTACCCCAAAATACCCCAAAGTATACCCCAAAATACCAGAAACTACCCCAAAATACCCCAAAATACCAGAAAATACCAGAAACTACCCCAAAATACCCCAAAGTATACGCCAAAATACCAGAAACTACCCCAAAATACCCCAAAATACCAGAAAATACCAGAAAATACCAGAAACTACCCCAAAATACCCCAAAGTATACCCCAAAATACCAGAAACTACCCCAAAATACCCCAAAATACCCCAAAGTATACCCCAAAATACCAGAAACTACCCCAAAATACCAGAAACTACCCCAAAATACCCCAAAGTATACCCCAAAATACCAGAAACTACCCCAAAATACCCCAAAATACCAGAAACTACCCCAAAATACCAGAAAATACCAGAAAATTCCAGAAACTACCCCAAAATACCCCAAAGTATACCCCAAAATACCAGAAACTACCCCAAAATACCAGAAAATACCAGAAACTACCAGAAACTACCCCAAAATACCCCAAAGTATACCCCAAAATACCAGAAACTACCCCAAAATACCCCAAAATACCAGAAACTACCAGAAACTACCCCAAAATACCCCAAAGTATACCCCAAAATACCAGAAACTACCCCAAAATAGCCCAAAATACCAGAAAATACCAGAAAATACCAGAAACTACCCCAAAATACCCCAAAGTATACCCCAAAATAACAGAAACTACCCCAAAATACCCTAAAATACCCCAAAGTATACCCCAAAGTACCAGAAAATACCAGAAAATACCCCAAAATACCCCAAAGTACCCCAAAATACCCCAAAGTATACCCCAAAGTACCAGAAAATACCCCAAAATACCCCCAAAGTACCCCAAATAGTGTGTAATAGTGTAATAGTGTAATAGTGTAATAGTAGTAATAGTGTGTAATAGTGTAATAGTGTGTAAAAGTGTAATAGTGTGATAGTGTGTAATAGTGTAATAGTGTGTAATAGTGTAATAGTGTAATAGTGTGTAATCGTGTAATAGTGTAATAGTGTGTAATAGTGTAATAGTGTGTAATAGTGTGTAATAGTGTGTAATAGTGTGTAAACGTGTAATAGTGTGCTAGTGTAATAGTGTAATAGTGTGTAATAGTGTAATAGTGTGTAATAGTGTGTAATAGTGTGTAAAAGTGTAATAGTGTGCTAGTGTAATAGTGTAATAGTGTGTAGTGTGTAATAGTGTGTAATAGTGTAATAGTGTAATAGTGTGTAATAGTGTAATAGTGTAATAGTGTGTAATAGTGTAATAGTGTGTAATAGTGTAATAGTGTAATAGTGTGTAATAGTGTAATAGTGTGTAATAGTGTAATAGTGTAATAGTGTGTAATAGTGTAATAGTGTAATGGTGTGTAATAGTGTAATAGTGTGTAATAGTGTGTAATAGTGTAATAGTGTGCTAGTGTAATAGTGTAATAGTGTGTAATAGTGTAATAGTGTGATAGTAGTAATAGTGTGTAATAGTGTAATAGTGTAATAGTAGTAATAGTGTGTAATAGTGTAATAGTGTGTAATAGTGTAATAGTGTAATAGTGTGATAGTGTGTAATAGTGTAATAGTGTGTAATAGTGTAATAGTGTGTAATAGTGTAATAGTGTAATAGTGTAATAGTGTGTAATAGTGTAATAGTGTGTAATAGTGTGCGTGTGTGTGTGTGTGTGCGTGTGCGTGTGTATGTGTGCGTGTGTGCGTGTGTAATTTTGTGTAATAGTGTGTAATAGTGTAATAGTGTAATAGTGTGTAATAGTGTAATAGTGTGTAATAGTGTGTAATAGTGTAATAGTGTAATAGTGTGTAATAGTGTAATAGTGTAATAGTGTAATAGTGTGTAATAGTGTAATAGTGTGTAATAGTGTGCTAGTGTAATAGTGTAATAGTGTGTAATAGTGTAATAGTGTAATAGTGTGTAATAGTGTGTAATAGTGTAATAGTGTAATAGTGTGTAATAGTGTAATAGTGTAATAGTGTAATAGTGTGTAATAGTGTGCGTGTGTGTGTGTGCGTGTGCGTGTGTATGTGTGTGTGTACGTGTGTGCGTGTGCGTGTACGTGTGTGTGTGTGTGTGTGTGTGTGTGTGTGTGTGTGTGTGTGTGTGTGTGTGTGTGTACGTGTGTGTGTGTGTGTGTGTGTGTGGGTCTCTAGCACTCAAGATGGATTCCAACTTGTATGGCATCTTGATGGAGGAGCTGTGGAACAAGGGAAACCAACCAGGGGGGGAGAGAGAGGGGAGAGAGAGAGAGAGAGAGAGAGAGAGAGAGAGAGAGAGAGAGAGAGAGAGAGAGAGAGAGAGAGAGAGAGAGAGAGAGGGGGGAGATGGAGAGAGAGAAGGGGGATAGAGGGATATGGAGAGAGAGAGAGAGGGGGGAGATGGAGAGAGAGAGAAGGGGGAGAGAGGGAGATGGAGAGAGAGAAGGGGGATAGAGGGAGATGGAGAGAGAGAAGGGGGAGAGAGAGGAAGAGAGAGAAGAAGGGAGAGAGAGGGAGGGAGGGAGAGAGAAATATGGATAGAGAGAGAGAGAGAGGGAGAAGAGGGGGAGAAGGAGCTATTTATATAGCTCTTTTATCCAAAGCGCTTTACAATTTATGCCTCACATTCACTCACACACCGACGGCGGAGGCGACCATGCCAAGTGCCAATCTGCTCACCGGGAGGAGCAGGGCTTAAGTGTCTTGCTCAAGGACACTCGGACACGCCGCCGGGAGGAGCCGGAATCGAACCGGGAATCTTCTGATTAACCAGACGAGCGCTCGGCTCTACCTCCTGAGCCCTCTACGTTTTTTATGTCTCACTCTTTGTCTCACTAAACCTTTACTGCGTTAATCCCTTCCTGGATGCAGCCAGAGTACAGAGTGCCTCAGTCACTACAGCCATAATGTGGAGACACACACACACACACACACGCACACGCACACGCGCGCACACACACACACACACGCACACACACACACGCACACTATTACACACTATTACACTATTACACTATTACACACTATTACACTATTACACTATTACACACTATTACACTATTACACACTATTACACTATTACACTATTACACACTATTACACTATCACACTATTACACACTATTACACTATCACACTATTACACACTATTGCACTATTACACTAGCACACTATTACACACTATTACACTATTACACACTATTACACTATTACACTATTACACACTATTACACTATTACACTATTACACACATTACACTATTACACACTATTACACTATTACACTATTACACACTATTACACTATTACACACTATTACACTATTACACTAGCACACTATTACACTTTTACACACTATTACACACTATTACACTATTACACACTATTACACACTATTACACTATTACACACTATTACACTATTACACTATTACACACTATTACACTATTACACTATTACACACTATTACACTATTACACACTATTACACTATCACACTATTACACTATTACACTATTACACACTATTACACACTATTACTACTATTACACTATTACACTATTACACACTATTTGGGGTACTTTGGGGTATTTTGGGGTATTTTCTGGTACTTTGGGGTATACTTTGGGGTATTTTGGGGTACTTTGGGGTATTTTGGGGTATTTTCTGGTATTTTCTGGTACTTTCGGGTATACTTTGGGGTATTTTATGGTATTTTGGGGTAGTTTCTGGTATTTTGGGGTATACTTTGGGGTATTTTGTGGTAGTTTCTGGTATTTTCTGGTATTTTGGGGTAGGTACTGGTATTTTGGGGTATACTTTGGGGTATTTTGGGGTAGTTTCTGGTATTTTCTGGTATTTTGGGGTATTTTGGGGTAGTTTCTGGTATTTTGGGGTATACTTTGGGGTATTTTGGGGTAGTTTCTGGTAGTTTCTGGTAGTTTCTGGTATTTTGGGGTATTTTGGGGTAGTTTCTGGTATTTTGGGGTATACTTTGGGGTATTTTGGGGTAGTTTCTGGTATTTTGGGGTATACTTTGGGGTATTTTGGGGTAGTTTCTGGTAGTTTCTGGTATTTTCTGGTATTTTCTGGTATTTTGGGGTATACTTTGGGGTATTTTGGGGTATTTTCTGGTATTTTCTGGTATTTTGGGGTAGTTTCTGGTATTTTGGGGTATACTTTGGGGTATTTTGGGGTAGTTTCTGGTATTTTGGGGTAGTTTCTGGTATTTTCTGGTATTTTGGGGTATTTTGGGGTAGTTTCTGGTATTTTGGGGTATACTTTGGGGTATTTTGGGGTAGTTTCTGGTAGTTTCTGGTATTTTGGGGTATTTTGGGGTAGTTTCTGGTATTTTGGGGTATACTTTGGGGTATTTTGGGGTAGTTTCTGGTATTTTGGGGTATACTTTGGGGTATTTTGGGGTATTTTCTGGTATTTTCTGGTATTTTCTGGTATTTTGGGGTAGTTTCTGGTATTTTGGGGTATACTTTGGGGTATTTTGGGGTAGTTTCTGGTATTTTCTGGTATTTTGGGGTAGTTTCTGGTATTTTGGGGTATACTTTGGGGTATTTTGGGGTAGTTTCTGGTATTTTGGGGTATACTTTGGGGTATTTTGGGGTAGTTCCTGGTATTTTGGGGTATACTTTGGGGTATTTTGGGGTAGTTTCTGGTATTTTGGGGTATACTTTGGGGTATTTTGGGGTAGTTTCTGGTAGTTTCTGGTATTTTCTGGTATTTTCTGGTATTTTGGGGTAGTTTCTGGTATTTTGGGGTATACTTTGGGGTATTTTGGGGTAGTTTCTGGTATTTTCTGGTATTTTGGGGTAGTTTCTGGTATTTTGGGGTATACTTTGGGGTATTTTGGGGTAGTTTCTGGTATTTTGGGGTATACTTTGGGGTATTTTGGGGTAGTTTCTGGTATTTTCTGGTATTTTGGGGTATTTTGGGGTAGTTTCTGGTATTTTGGGGTATACTTTGGGGTATTTTGGGGTAGTTTCTGGTAGTTTCTGGTATTTTGGGGTATTTTGGGGTAGTTTCTGGTATTTTGGGGTATACTTTGGGGTATTTTGGGGTAGTTTCTGGTATTTTGGGGTATACTTTGGGGTATTTTGGGGTAGTTTCTGGTATTTTCTGGTATTTTCTGGTATTTTGGGGTAGTTTCTGGTATTTTGGGGTATACTTTGGGGTATTTTGGGGTAGTTTCTGGTATTTTCTGGTATTTTGGGGTAGTTTCTGGTATTTTGGGGTATACTTTGGGGTATTTTGGGGTAGTTTCTGGTATTTTGGGGTATACTTTGGGGTATTTTGGGGTAGTTTCTGGTATTTTCTGGTATTTTCTGGTACTTTGGGGTGATTAGTAGGACCCGTTTTGAGGGCTGATTTAAAAGATGTCAGGGTGTTTGCATCACGGATATGGCTGGGGAGGGCATTCCAGAGGGAGGGGGCAGCAGCAGCAAAGGCCCTGTCGCCCCAGGTCCGGAGCTTGGTCGTGGGAGGTGTTAGGAGGTTGGCATCTGCAGACCTAAGGCGACGGGTGGGCGTGTGACGGTGGAGGAGGTCGGACAGGTAGGGAGGGGCAAGGTTGTTGAGGGCTTTAAATGTGATGAGTAGTATTTTAAAATGTATCCTGTATTTGATTGGAAGCCAGTGGAGGTCGTGGAGGACAGGGGTGATGTGATCAGAGCGACGGGTGGAGGTGAGCATGCGGGCAGCAGAGTTTTGGACATATTGGAGTTTATTGAGAATAGTGTTTGGTGAGCCGTAGAGGATGCTGTTGCAGTAATCTAGTCTTGATGATATGAATGCATGAACCAGTGTTTCAGCAGCGGAGAGTGATAGGGAGGGGCGAAGACGAGCAATGTTCCGGAGGTGATAGAAGGCAGATTTGGTTATGTGGTTCACATGGGGGAGGAAAGAAAGGGTGGAGTCCAGGATGATGCCAAGGTTACGGACGTGAGTGTAGGGGGTGACAATGGTACCATCAAAAAAGGCCCATACATCTCCATAAATGTTCAGGGGGGAGGGATTAAGTGCTTACCCTAAAGACCCCAGAAGTGCTGTATATTCTGTATTGTTTAATATAAATGCATTTTTTATTCCAATCCCGATTTGTATTTGAGATTCCCAAGTCCCATCGGACTTGACTTCTTCATGTCCCTCAGTGAGTGTAATACCAGCATTCAACTGTATGCGCCACAGCGGTTTCTATCATCATCATCATCATCATCATCATCATCACCACCCACACTATGCATAAAATATATAGGTCCGCGGAGAGGCACAAAAGGGCAAGTGCTCGAGCACCCCTTCCCTTGGGCTCTATGAGT